>NW_020194074.1:0-122243 GCF_002847045.1 Aspergillus candidus | reverse complement strand
TTTTTTTTTGATTGCGACGTCTGGGTGTTGATGGTTTTTGTATTAGGGTTCTGTCTGATTACTATGTTTAGAACTGTTAAGAATTGCTGGGATATGTATGAAGAAGTAGACTTACTCAACTTCAGAGTATATATCCTAAATGAGTATCATATTGAGTCCAAGTTTCGTATAGTAGTAGTACGTATATATCGTATATCGTATGTCGTATGTCGTATATAGTATCCAAAATAACCCAATCCAATAAACCAACCAAACAGGTATCCCAAGAAACATATTCAAAAATCCAACCATAAAACAGAAGAAAGATGGAGAAAAATCACTGCGCATGATAAGTCATCCCAGGAGGAGCCTGATACCCCCCCGGAGCCTGCATACGCCCCGACTGATCGTCAACTTCCTTCTCATGCTGCATGAGCGAACAGCAGGGGCAGAAGTAGGCCGACGCGCAGTCGCCGCATCCAGAGCCCTGGATGCCGAAGCGTTCGCGGAGTTCGCCGCGTTTGAACATTAGTGGAACCCAGTGGAAGCCTAGGTAGGCTGTTAGGAGGTAGATGCAGCACTATATATGAGCGTAATGGTGAGTTTCGTGGACAGTAGGATTGGGTTGTGAATTGGGGTGTGGGAGGGAGGGAGAGGTGGTCGTACGTCGCCATTCATGGATTTGCCATTCTTCAAAGCAGGGTCTCTGAGTCGCGAGGATGTTTTGCCGTGGAGACAACATGGGCAGCAGAATCCTTCAAAACCTGCGGTTGGTTGTTGTTAGCTGGGAGTTTCTCTAGGATTCAAAGAAAGTACGACTACTAACATGTTTCGCTCGGGGAGCAGCAGTCCCAAAAGCTGTTGGACCATTCGTGGCCGTGATCGCCGCCCATTTTGCAGTTGGTTTATGTGATGTGAGTATGGGTATATCACTTGGGTGTGAGATATGTATAGACTGTAGAAACAGGAATCAAAAAATGATTTTATGGATGGATAGGAAGGAAGAATTGAGCCTGGGGCCTAAGCTGTACTATATAGCCTTTTCTCCCTACAGGGTCCAGGCAGACAAGACGGAGCCTCAGTGGGGACGGCATGGTTTAAAATAGCGTTGAGCTAGGTTAGCTTCAGGGCTGGATGCCTTGATAGTCATTTCTTTATTGTCTTCGCGTAATGGGCTGAAATGCTTAGTGTCAATCGGGGGGCGCAAATAAGACTGTGGAAACGGAGGGCTGTACCGTTGAAAGGCATGTCAACATAAGTCTCAGAGGCGAAGAAGTCGAGCTGTAGGTCTGACTTCCATGATGTTCTCTGGTTTACTGGCAGTCATTTAGGAAATTAACTACCGGAATAACACTACGGTGATGATGAGAAGAACTCAATTTGTGTAGAGTTTTCTCGGCTCTGAAATACGAGGTGTCCAATCTTAGAACACGATGAGAGACAGAAGATAGTTCATGTCATGGATGTCGATCCTTTTGAGAGAAGGCTAGTATTATGGCCAATGCCCTACCAAAATGGCGGTTTGACTCTGGGAGCCTCGTTCAAGGTGGGACGTTGACCCATCAACATAATCCACGTTCACGAGCTCCCCTCGTGTCTTGTCAATGCGAGCCGTAATCTGCCGATCTGCCGATCTGGGTTGGTTGGCACCTATAGATATTGGTGTTCTGGGTTGGCATTTCTCAGCCGACTTACCTGAACCGAGTACTTATTGATCACGGGCCCTTGAGGGGCTGTCGGCAGTGAGAAGCTTGGCAAGAGCCGCTATGAGGAAGAGAAATGGGCCGTGAAACTTTGCTGTTCTGCTGTGTCACCCACTAGTTATTACTTAGTTAGTAAGATTTGGTGGGTACAGGGTAGTGGCTCGGGGCTGTGCCTCAAGTGGACTTGACATTCAATTATTGTAGCTAGGTCGCGTCCGCCTTCGAATGCTTGAACTGCGAAAGTTTAGGTACCAGTCATCTCCATAGGGGATCTGGTGGTGGACTTTCTCGACCGGAATCCCCCTGGCAGCGCATCTGTGTTCGAGCTGTTGTGCTACAGATTGTAGAACGTCGTAGGTGCCGTCGCTCACTACGTAAATCTTTCTTGGGGGATGTTTCATTCTCGCGATACATTCGAGCATTGTCTCCAGATTGTTGAATATGGAAGGCCACCCGTATAGGAGTAGCTTTTCGAGACCATCCGCCCAATGGCCGGTGGGCTGGGTTGGTGCCGGGTGGTCCTTGCAGTTCCCTAGTAGCATATCCGGCTGAATACTTAACCGCTTGAGCTTGTGAAACTGCCACACCGGGGTGCAATATGGAGAACATCCTGGCGAAAAGCTTCTGGGCGGGTCACCGAACATACTCCTGGTACCCATTGAGATGTCTAGTTCTTCAAGGGTGTCCTGAAATCGTGCCAGACGCTTCCAGAGCACGGCATTGGAGTACGAACAAAGCACCCAAGAAGCCACGCCACTAAAATCTAGGGACAAATGAGTGATGCCGGAGAGAGAATCGAGGAGGCACCAAAGCTCACTGAGCTGCGAACAATTGTCCAAGTCGATTGCGAGTCTCGTAAGATGTGGAGAGAGCGTCGCGGTGTATGGCGGGGAGGACCACGTCAAGATATCAGGCACTAATTTGGCTTTGATCAAATTCAGTTGGCGAAGGTTTGGGAGAAACATAAAGGGCCGGTTCTCGTCAATCTGGAGGGAATAGCCGCCCCTCGTGAAATGCCCATCTGAGGCGACAAACAGGCATTCTAGCTGCTGCAAAATCGGACCTTGTGGTCGAGATTTATTTGAGACCCAACGAGAAGGAACATTGCTTGCGTAGGAGAGAAGGATCTCCATAAACGGATCTTCATTTGCAAAGTGCATGTAGAGTGTTCTCAACCTCGGGAGGCACGCGATGATCAACGCAGCGAGTGGGGTGCTAATATTTATGCGAAAAACGTCCACGATATTATTTAGACCTAGCTCGGAAAATCCTGCATGTATGACGGCCCTTCCCACAATTTCGAGGTAATCATCGACTAGATCCCCGACGATATTGTGGCTTCTTGACCCGTTATGTTTTAGCATATGCTGGATGTCGACCGTCCGGACTTGATTCGCAAGCCCTGGGGACTCGACGATCGTCCGGAGGAACTTCCATGGTCGATTTTTCTGGTTGAAGCTGCCGTCATAGTTGAACGTGTGATAGAGTTTTGCACTGGCGGCGAAATAGAAGCTATGGTTCACCAAGCATAGATTGCGCCATGTGCACCACGGAATCAACTGGCTCTGTCGAGATCCACCAAGCTCGTCTGGGTGGAGGTAGGAAAAGATGTGGTCGAGTATCTCGGTAGGTAGAGCTGGTGCTGACATTGTAGCGCTTCGTAAATCTCTCTCTGTGTGGAAGTCTTGTTGGAAAGACAGTCAGTTGATGGTAGGGCTCACTTAATATAGAAGGTTGAAAATATGGCCGTCTGCTGGTTTAAGAGTTGCCTGTGGCAGAATTTGCAGAAAAAGCCACGTCACCATCAAGAAAACGGTTTGATTTGCCTACCATCACTGCTATTAAGAACGTGACTGTGTGAGATGCCTGTAGGTGTTGTTGAGATGAAAATGACACGGTGGTAGATAACCTCGGAGGTTACAAACCTCGCCCGCTTTCTGCCTTGCTCCAAGATCACAAAGCGACAAGCGCCGCCTGCACAGAGCCCCGACTCTATATATGAGCAAGGCCTGGTATTGCATCAAACATAGTTTGATACCTTTGTGTTCGGTGTTATTTTCAAACTGACGAGTAGATAGTGGACAGATGCGAAAATGTCCTCATCGGGTAATCACCATGGATGATGCCTAGCGAGTAAGGATAGATCACGTCTCTCCTTCTTAACTTTCTTTTCAGTATAAAATCCATGATATTTACGTATGATATTTACGTAGTTAGGTACATTTTCAACTGATAATTTATCCGTTGAAATGCCCACCATGCCAGTATCATACGGAGTTCAAAGTATTGCGGCAGAGTTCTCCGATGTATACTGTAGCCCTAGTGCCGATCCTATACACTAAGGTATAACATTCATACCGAAATGGGTTGTATATATTACCTAGGCATGTCGAATACTATAATATACTCATATTCCAGAGTCATCCTGTTCATGAGCAGCCCCTTCAGCATACCGCTCCCACTTATCGCACGTATCCTGGAACTTCTCCATATCCATCAACGCCGGAATCTCCGACTCGCGCTCAACGAACTGAAGCGCCAGACTCTGGCTTGTATGCCATGCAATGTGGCAATGCATGAGCCAGGACCTATTGCGTCTGATTAGCCGGATATCACAAAAAAAAAGAAAAAAAAAAAAAAAGATAAGCGTGAGGGAAAACAAAACGTACCCCGGATTATCCGTTTCAAATGCGATTACCAAATACCCGGACCCTGCCATGGTAGCTGTGTCACGCCTCGGTGGGTTCTTGCGGTTGAGTTTAACAGTTATAGGGTTGTACAGACCGCGACCCTGAGCTAGGATGTGAAAGTCGTGGCCGTGGAGGTGGAAGGGGTGGAATGCGTCGACGAAGCCGACGTCTTGGATGACCCAGTAGGTCCACTGTGGGGTGTTAGCCTCACTCGTTACTGATAATATTGAGATGGTGCCGAAATTTGGACATGGAATGACAAAAAGTACCTGGTTCCCCGAGATGTTGTACACGTTGGTCTCCTCTGGGTATTCGACCGCATGCTGCGCGGCGAGCAGGTCCGTCGGATGACCCCAATCAATAGTCAAAGGCTTGGTGTTGATTGCCCAGTGGAAGACCAGATCCTTTTCGTAGAACCACCCAATGCCCAGATCCTCCTGCGTGTCTGCCACATCGACGTCTTTGGCCACGTACGGCACGAGCTTGTCGTAGGGTTCGTCGCCGCACGCGGGCAGGATTGGCCACTTTTCGCTGGTCGGTTCCACGTCGGGTTCGGCGCCCTCGTAGTGCAGGATGCCGCGGATGTCGTTGCGGTCAATGTCCAGCATGTTGCACACGGACTGGTATTCAGTGCGCATCCAGTAGTTTCCGACGTCCTGGTCTGCCTCAAAGATGATGTCGTAGCGCTGGCCCGACGTTATCACCACGTTGTCGGTCACGTACGGTACGATTGGAACTAGGTCCGCTGCAATCACGATCAACTTGTGATTGTCGATGGAGACTCGCATCCACCCGTCCAGGCTGGAGTCGATCAATCGCATCCGGTACCGCCTACCCTTGGTGACAGTCGTTTCGCTGCGCTTGCCGGTCCCCAGGCAGGCCGGGTCGTCGCTGTCGTCGCAGGGGTAATTGTTGGTGCTGTTGAAGAGCCCGTTCTCGGCGTTGGCATTGGTACGCACGGGGAACCCGCCGTACATGGTTTTCTGTCTCCAGGTGATGAAGGCGCTTTGGTGGTACCAGTCGGAGACGAACACCGGGCCCAAGTCGACGTCGTAGTCGGCGCTTGCTGGGCCGTGGATTACGATCGGCCCGTAGAGACCGTCGGCCATCTGCATGCTGAAGTGCCCATGGTACCACGCGGTGCCATACTGCTGGGCGCGAAAGCGGTACGTCATGGAGTCGCCGGGGGCGATGGGGCATTGCGTGACGCCAGGGACGCCTGGAAGGTTTAGAGATGAACAACTACCTGGGAGGACGGAGTTGAGGTCATTTACCATCTGAAGGATTGGAGTTCTGTTGGCGAATTCCGTGCCAATGGACCGTGGTTCTATCTAGTCAGTGCGCTATTGACTATCGGGGCACGACGAGGATAGCTACCCATTGTCCGTCAACTGGTTCGTCACATGGACTACGATCGTGTCCCCCCAGTCTGCTTCAATCGTCGGGCCTGGTAAGCTTCCGTTGAAGACGAGGACCTGTCGCTCGTAGCCATCCGGGGCCAAGGTGAGATTTTGCGCCGCGAGCCAGTACTATATCGTCGTGAGCTGGGATCTCCGAAAAGCCGGAGTGCCCGCCTACCTCTCTTGTAACTCCCGTATCAGGCGTGATGACCGAATAATCAGTGGTGATATTGTATTTACCCCAGCAACGTCGGGAGGTTGGGGAGTTTTCGCAGGGACCATCGGCGATTGCTTGGGCGCAGTAGCAGCTGAAGACTAGTAAGAGCTGCCAAAGCCAATTCGTTTGCGCGGGTCCCATCTTGGGGAATGAATAGTACTTCAAAGATTGTCGCGCACATAGCCACGGGGTAATTGGAGGTTTTAAACGAACTGACCCGAGTCATATAGGGCGCGGAGTAAATGGCTGGTCACCCCGACAGCGAGGCAGTCCATGTGAGAAGCTGACGGATCTAGGCTCCTCGGCATTTTCAAGGTCGCTTTAGTCGAATTAAACTGACTTTGATTCCTCTTGACTGATACCCCGCAATAGAAGAGCAGGGGGGATCGGCTGTCGATCACCTTCAACTTTTACATCATATGTGGAATCTTCACCCTAATTGTGGTGACATGTTGGAGATATCAGTCAGGTTAAGCCCTATACCAAGCGCTAGTCAACGTTTTGGCGTAGCGGTCATGATATATTACCATGAGAGTACGAAGCCAGAGATCTTGAAGCCTTCTTCTCGCATTAGTGCTTAGGGCTCGGGATCGAGATAGTGTTTCTATTCGCGTTGGGTAGAGTTAGCAGTGAAGGAGAGAATATCACATCATTCTTTCCCCTTTCACAATGTCAATTGGTAAGAAGTAGCGGGATAATAAGGGACCACTTGTCCCTGGTCAAATAGAGAAAGAGTGATCTGGTAGACCCTGCTCGCTCTCAGCAAATACTCTCTTTTCCACCCAAGTAATCTCAACTGAGCTGCAGCGATGGACTCACCCAACCATCCATTCTATCCCCATATTCGTCTATCAGACCATATATTTACGACATGGATAGTTCAAGAATATGCAGCAGATGCCACCATTGGTTCCCAAAACATCATTACCTGGGGAAACATAACCGACCGTGCAAGACCTGCAAGAGATGTCGGGCCTACAATGCAAGTCCCTAGTTTGCCTGGCAAGGTTCTCTAGGTCTCTTATATAGTTCACTGACACGATATAGGAGGCCAACTATTCAAAGCAAAAGACTCTCATATTCAAAACACCACTGACTCCCCAGATTGTGGAGGGCGGGATCCAGACCAGAAGCATGGGAGATTCCTCACTTCTCCCACCCCTTGATACCACCGGCCTCAGACCGCTGCTTCCTAAACCCACGCCGTCAAAGAGTTCAGCGCCTGATTCTGAGACTGGGTTGCTTTTTTCTGAGCAGGTGGGCTTTGCGACGCCGGCCTTCAGCGAAACTGTATCCAGAAAAGCTCTGGAACAGACTCGAACACCTCCACATTCGCCGGCGGTTCAAGGGCATCTTCACAGCCCACAACCCATTATATCTAGGCAGATGCCTCTAGATGCTTTGGAATTTTTGGGTTCGCAAAGCCCTATCCTGCCTAGGACGATGCCCACAGATGTTTTAGATCATATTTCAGATCCCCCGACTTCACAGCACCCGATGAATACCATGCGTCAGGAGAAAACTCGATACTTTCCACGGTGTTTCGTTCGTGCAGACTCTCCGGGGTCAGACGAAGAGTAATGGCAGACCAACTGCAGCCTGATCAAGACATATACAACGACGGTCAAGAATATATTTCTTGGATGAACAATAGTATCATTACTCGGAATGAAAAGTACGGTTTACCATGGTATATGAAAATTGGAATTGCCAATGTAACTACAACACTCGATTCCCTCACGCAATCCAAAACCATATTCTCTCTGCGACAATTAGCACGTAGCCACTTCCACGAGTTCAGAGACCTACCGAGGAAATTGCGAGGCTTGGGCTCCTCCCAAACCGACTCCAGTCGGTCTGCCTCCGCCTTCCCTGACCAGAGATCCATGTCCTCCAGTCGCACGAATTTGGTCCGCTTGACGATCTTATATCCTAGGAACAGGCAGGCAAAGATCGGGATATCGATGTACGGCGGCACAAAGCTCTTGGCACTGAACCTTCCGGGGAAGAAAGCATCGTATCCGTTGAAAAAGGCGACTATGGTTGAGAACCCGATGGCAAAGTACGCCAAGTACGGCTGGAATGGTGATTTGAACGGGAGCGTAGACCGGGAGATGCCGTGGTGCTTGAGCCCGCGGTAGAATCTCACATAGGTGATGGAGATGGAGGCCCACACGATCAGCGTACTCACCGAGCTGAGGTTACTGATCCAGAAGAAGACCTCAGCTGCACTGGCGGATACATTGAGATAGACGAGCAAGCTGAGGGCGCTGGTCACGGCCACGCAGGCGTAGGGGACGCCGAACTTCTCGTACGTGAGGAACCGGGGCGCCTTGCCGTCTAACGCTGTCGAGTAGAGGATGCGCGTCGAGGCGTAGAAGAACGAGTTGCCCGCTGATACAGCCGACGTCAGCACGACAGCGTTGATGATCGACGGCAGCACGCGGATGCCGCTGTTCGCGATGGCGATGACGAACGGACTAGCTCCAACGCCAGCCGCCTTGTTCTCAATGGCGTTGAGGAGCCGGCTGTCTTGGGCAGAAACACACAGCCCAACTAGGAAGACGCTGCCGACGTAGAAAATGGCGATTCGCCAGAACACTCGTCGCACGGCCTTGGGGATGTTGCGCCGGGGGTTCTCCGTCTCTCCGGCTGCGACGACCACCATCTCGCTGCCGCCGTAGCTGAAGGTCGCCTGGATAAACACCTTCCAAAAGGCGAGGAACCGTCCTAGCGATCCCTCCGCCAGATACTCGAGCATCGGGCCTGGGTGCACCCAATATCGGAATCCGATCCGGTCATGATTGGGTCCGCCGCCCAGAGTGATAATGAACATGAGGATCATCAGTCCGACGATGGTCAGCAGTTTGATCGACCCAAGCACGAATTCCACCTCGCCGTAGACGCGCACCGGGAGGCTATTGGTCACGACCATGATCGCAAAGAGAATGGTGATCCACGCCGCCGTAGACACTCCGTTGGGCCAGTATTCGATGACCATCACCGCGGCGCTGATCTCGATCGGCACGCCGATGGCAAATTGATACCAGTAGTTCCATCCCAGCGTGAACCCCAGCGCTTCGTCCACGAATCTGGCGGCGAATACAGGCACCGCCCCCGTTAGTGGCAGCCAGGTCCCCATCTCGCCCATGCTGTTGATGACTGCAAACAGGTTCAGGCCGGTGATAGCATAGGCGAGTACCGCAGACAGCGGACCAGCCAGAGAAAGCACCTGTCCCATTCCAACGAAGAGTCCCGTTCCTATCGCCCCTGAGAGTGCCAGGAATTGAACATGCCGGGATTTGAGTCGTCGTTGGAGTGTTCCGACATTCTTTTGCTCGGCCGCTTCCTTTTCAATATCGACTGGTGTCTTATGCGTCTCAGTTTGGTCAATACTGGTGACCTCGATGTCATCCTTGGACTCCTGCATGTTGATTGTTGATAGATACTAAATAGAGTATGGCATGCTGTGCTGATAACCCTCTCGTGATAACCACACACGCTGCGGGGCAATACGAAGCATCCATCCCCAGATCGCTCTTAGCGTGGACGATAGCGTTCACGAATGCAACGGTAATGTTATCGTCATCTCAATCCCTTGCTCTGATTAGTGCGGGGGAGGTGCATTGACTTGTTCGACCACCAGTCAGAGTGAATGTCTTCGACCGGGTGTAGCCGACGCGGAACTTAAGTATAGGTAAGCTGCCTCAGACCCAGACCCATGATCCTTCTTCCCCTCCTTTCTGTTCCTCTTCCACTTGGTACCTACATTACACCACTCACGATGGGAGAAGCGAATGTAGTTCTTGGCTCTGGGCCAACGCCCTTTGGGAAGGAGATGAAGAAGCATTTCTCCTTTGCTCCTGGCTACCACAACCTCAACCATGGTACATCCCCACTGCTTGCTGTCGGGTTCTTTGTTCCCTACTGACCAACCCAGGGTCCTACGGCACTTGTCCCACCGCAATCCAAAGAGAGGCAAATAGGTTGCGGGATGAATGTGAAGCCCGGCCTTGCCCCTTCATTAAATACCGCTTCCCTGAGTTGCTCGACGAGTCGCGTGCGGCAGTTGCACAATTCTTGGGAGTTCCGCGGTCAACTGTGGTCTTCGTGACCAATGCGACCACTGGTGTCAACACCGTGTTTCGCAACATGATCTGGAACACCGACGGCAAAGATGAAATCATTGAGTTTGACGTGGTATATGGCGCATGCGGCAAGACAGCCGATTATATCTGCGAGACGAGCCGGGATCTCGTGCGCACCCGCCAAATCCAACTCACCTACCCGGTTGAAGACGACGATTTTGTCGCTGCTTTTCGAGAGGCTATTGATGCCTCCCGCCGGGATGGGCGTAGACCCCGCATTGCCATATTCGATACAATCAGCTCTAACCCGGGGATTCGACTGCCATTCGAGGCCCTCACGGCCGTCTGCCGCTCTGAGGGCGTGCTGAGTCTCATCGACGCGGCTCACGGTATCGGACAGATTGACCTGAATCTACCATCTCTCGATCCGGACTTCCTCGTGAGTAATTGCCATAAATGGCTATTTACTCCCCGTGGTTGTGCCGTGTTCTACGTGCCGGAGCGCAACCAGGCCATGATGAGGAGCACCATCCCGACTAGTCATGGATTCCGTCCACGACTAGCACAAAACGAAGAAAAGAAAGTTTCGATTGCACCGCACACACACAGCGAATTTGAGCTTAACTTCGAGCATACCGGAACATACGATAACATTGCATTCTTGACCGTGCCCGCGGCTATCAAATGGCGCCAGAATGTCTGCGGTGGCGAGGAGAAGATCCGTGGCTACTGCACGAATCTTGCCCGTGAAGGCGGCAAAATTGTAGCAGCTGCGTTGGGGACATCCGTTCTGGACAATCCCACCCATACATACACCGACTGCTTCATGGTCAACATTCTCCTCCCGGTCCCACCGAAGGAAAATGAGTGCATGAACTGGCGGGGGCGTCCCGTTAACATTTCCGAATGGATGCAGCGAACAATGATTGAGGAGTGGCAGACCTATATGCCGGTTTTCTGGTTCAAGGGGGCATGGTGGTTTCGGATCAGTGCGCAGGTCTATCTGGAGTTGAGTGACTTTGAGTGGGCAGGGTCAGCCATGAAGGAGGTGTGTCAAAAGGTCAACAAACTGCTTGGATAGACTTATAGATTGGATGTACCACATACAATGGAAATTGGATACATCGAATGTATGCATGCTTCCCCAGCCGGAATTGACAAGGATCAGCATACTTGATCGGACATCGTGCATTAATTGTGGGCTGCATTCTGGGTGACTTTCATCTTTATACCCACTTTACCAAGCTCGAGTATAGCATTGCATTCTCTGGTATGATATGTAGTATACCCAGGAGTTACAGGAATGTTGTCTAACCTGCACACTTGTCTTAGGGTTTAGGGTTACGTCTTACCAGGAGTGAATCCATCAGGGTGCCTTGTTAAGGGAAATAAAAATGAACATACTATTATAAAGCCACGTATTTAGCATATACATCTCAATTGATTAATCTAGGAGCAATCATCTAACGGTTCTTGTCCAGAGGAGCCTTGGATGCACTACTGTCTACCAGCACTGCTGCTATGTAGCATCGAGATAACAGCGTTCTCCCTCAACCACATGCGTCTTATTTGCATACAGAAGCCACTGGTTTCTAAACCAATTCACTTTTATTCAAGTCATACCCAACTAAATATATATATATATATATGTATTCAAATCGCCCTCAAATCGAAAATGTATAGATGGTGCTGACTCACCCGGGATAACAATGTTCCCGCAGATGGCGAGACGAGCGAAATTCCGCAAATCGACGGCTTCTTCCGTCGATCGAGAATCCACAGCGTCGAAAATCTAGCTTTTCGGCAGTATACGCGCTCCATCTCAATTACTCGGCGCCATGGGAAAACGTGGCGGTAAGAAGGTGAGTCCCTTACTTGGTCCCCAATCGAATTTGTCGCAATCTCAACCCCACTGACAGCTTCTTCTACCGACAGGGCGGCAGAGGCGGCGGCCGCGGCGGACAGCAGCGCACCAATTGGAGGGACCAACCGAAGATTAATGAGAAGTTCGAGAACTACTACAACAACCAGGATTTTATTCCCGATGAGGAGAAGGAGGAGTTCTGGGCTGCGTTGCGGAGGGATCTGCCGAACAGCTTCCGGTTTACGGGATCGAAAGGGTATGCCTTATCTGTGCGATATTTGACTTTGGATTGATTTTTGCCTTTCCCTCCCCATTCGCATATCTGCAGCTGAAGTCGCATGTGAAATTTTACTGATTGTCATAGTCATGCGCTCGCCGTTCAGGAAAGACTCAAGGACTACTACGTTCCCCAAATCACCTCCATCGAGTATGAGGGTAGCTTCGTTGAGCCGCCCCGCCCTGTGCCCTGGTATCCCGATCAGCTCGCGTGGTCCATGACCACCCCCAAGAACGTCGTCCGTCGGTTCCGCCCCTTCGCCTCGTTCCAGAAGTTCCTTGTCGCCGAGACCGAGGTCGGAAACATCACGCGCCAGGAGGTCGTCAGTATGATTCCGCCGCTGTTGATCGATGCCAAGCCCGGAATGACGGTGCTGGACATGTGCGCCGCCCCCGGTAGCAAGTCCGCGCAGTTGATGGAGCTGCTGCATGCCGGAGAGGAGGAGGCGATGGCGCAGGTGTCCACGCAGGTGAAGAATGGATCTGCGACTCCCGAGCCGATGGGCCCTGAGGGTCTGAATGACGACGGAAGGACGACGGGTCTTCTCATCGCCAACGACAGCGACTACAAGCGCGCGCACATGCTTATCCACCAGATGAAGCGCCTCAGCTCCCCCAACTTGATCGTGACCAACCACGACGCGACCATGTACCCGTCCATCAAGTTGCCCCCGGCCGAAGGCAAGAACCGCTACCTCAAGTTCGACCGCATCCTCGCCGATGTGCCCTGTACCGGTGATGGCACCACGAGGAAGAACGCCAACATCTGGGAGACGTGGACCGTGACCAATGCGCTCGGCCTCCATGCCGTCCAGGTGCGGATTCTGGTGCGTGCCCTGCAGATGCTGAAGGTGGGTGGACGGGTCGTCTACTCGACGTGCAGTATGAACCCCATCGAGAATGAGGCTGTCATTGCCAGTGCCATCGAGCGCTGTGGCGGCTCGGCGAACGTCCGGATCGTCGACTGCAGCAACGAGCTGCCAGGCCTGAAGAGGCGGCCCGGGTTGCGTACGTGGAAGGTGATGGACCGCGAGGGTCGCATGTGGAGCAACTGGAAGGAAATCGAGGAGCAGAGGGAGCGCGAGGGTATCAACGGACTGGGCCGCATCGCCACCAGCATGTTCCCGCCCGAGGACGCCGACATGCCGCTCGACCGGTGCGTCCGCATCTATCCTCACCTGCAGGACACCGGCGGTTTCTTCATCACCGTGCTGGAGAAGCTGTCCGAGATCCGCGCCAAGCCGGAGGACTCGATCAAGGTCATCCCCAAGGGCACCGTCGCCGCCCTTGCCGAGGAACTCGAGTCGAAGCAGAAGAATGGCCCCGGCGAGCCGCTGGAGAAGATCGACGCGCTTGACGACATGGTGACGCTCGACAAAGCAGCCGAAGAGGAAGCGTCGAAGAACCAGTCGGTCGCGCAAGCTACGCACCAGCCCCCCTACTCGGCCACGAACCAGATCTCGCCCGCGAAGCGCGACGCTGAAAGCAGGGAGGACGAGCTCCCCGCTAAGCGCACCAAGCTCGAGGACGGCACAGAGGTGGTGCTGGGCGACCGTCCCATCCACAAGCCTCACCCGCTCCCGGAGTCTGACGCCGTTGAGACCTCCGACGCGGTTTCTTCCACCCCCTTGCCCCAGGAAACTGCCGCCCAGCCCGCGCCGCAAACCGAGGCGCCGAAGAAGAAGAAACCCGGCCAGCCGACGGAAGAGCCCTACAAGTACCTGGACCCCAGCAACGAAGAGCTGGACCCCATCTACAAATTCTACGAAGCGTCAGACCGCTTCCCGCGTGATCGCTTCATGGTCCGCAACGCCCAGGCCATCCCCACCAAGACCATCTACTACACCAGCGCCCTGGCGCGCGACATCCTGACCGCGAACGAAGGCCAGGGCATGAAGATCGTGCACTGTGGTGTCAAGATGTTCGTCAAGCAGGACGTCCAGCGCGCGGGCGTCTGCCGCTGGCGCATCCAGACCGATGGCCTGCGCCTGCTGGAGCCGTGGATTGGCCCCGCGCGTGCCGTAACGCTGACCGAGAAGGAGACGCTGCGGAGACTGCTGATCGAGATGTTCCCCAAGGTCGACGACAATGGGTGGAAGGATCTCGGCGAGATTGGCGAGCGCGTCAGAGATATTCCCATGGGATGCAGTGTTTTGTACATTGATCCCCAGGCGACTGGTAATGAGCAGGGAAGGTATGTTTATTCTTTTCCGTCCTTTTTCATTTATATACCCCAAAGGCCAACTGACTAATAATCAAACAGCGAGCGAATTGTCCTCCCTCTATGGCGATCTCTCCACTCGGTCAACCTGATGCTTCCCAAGGAAGACCGCCGAGCGATGCTCCTTCGTATCTTCAACGACGACACGCCCGTGATCAACACGACGATCAAGCGGCAGGCGCAGGCGAAAGAACAGACGCCGTCGTCGTCGGCAACGCCCGCGCAGACCGAAGAGGAGGCGCTGAAGCAGGAGAACCTGATTATCGGACAGGACGAGCAGGAGTACGTGGAGACGCGCGAGACGTACACCAAGGCTGGGGACGAGGAGGATCGGTTCAACACGACTGTATAGAGTTTAGCCTGGTGGGTTTGGTTGAAAAAGCATTGGATTTGATGGAGTTGTATAAGAGAATTAATCTTAGTTGACTAAATGGTTGTACATGAGAGATTGGTGTTTATTGGTGGCATTCTACACTGCCGTCCTCCCCGTATGAGATTAGACTTCATCTCCAGTGTTGTTCCTTGTCTGGTAGCCTGGAAGGTCGGACGGTGCTTTCTGACTCCAGAGCATCCCAGAATATACGGCACCATCTCAACTCGACCCCTCATCGTCATATCTGCATTGTCAGGGGTATAGACAACTCCTCCCAATATTTCCGCCAATAGCGGAGATCTCCCCAAGACCGCAGGTAAGACAATCGAAGCAGTTCGCCAACCAGCAGTCTCTCCGATCGCCGTGGGTAATGTTCGGCAAATTTCATGCACAGTAGTCCCTCGATCGGCGGGTATAACCTGTCGGCTAAATCGGAGAATTTCCGCCAGATCCGAATCCGTTAGTGTTGTCGCTTGCTTTGCTCACCATGCGCGTCTTCAACAATGGTGGTGGGTGGAGTCCAGACGATCCACCCCGCACGGACATAAGCTTGGTTTTTGAACTTGGCTGTGGTGATGTTGGGGTTATACTATGTTTGAACACTTAAGTCAACAGTGCTGTTAATAGTGATTATAGTCACAGGCCAAATTCATCGAGATGGCGATATAATCAAGACAGTATCGCGTGGATTGAGAGCAAGGTAGAAAGAAGGTTGAGAGAGAAAGGACTAAGATTGAAGGAATGCGGAGACAGGACCGACGCCAGTCCCGATTAGTCTGGCCGTGTGGAGATCCAGATGGACCAGATCCTCTCCTTGTTCGCGTTCATCTATTCTCTCCACCTCGTCTCCCTGGACGGTTCGCACTACTCCGCACTACCTGGAGTCTCTGGACGGACGGACTCGTCGCGTCAATGGCCTCACATATTGGCGAAATATGACCTCACGTGCCAAGGAATGTCTAGTTGACCATCCCTGTCCCTGCGGTTCGACTGGAATGGAGAAGCAATGTCAATTTAAAGGGCAGCTCCACCTTGAGCTTGATACATTTCCCAACGACAGTATCCTTTGGGTCCTTACACCATGAAATTGCTGTCTTTCGCTGCCGCTGCCTTGTTGGCAACCCAGGCGGTTGGTGTCGCTATCAAGGACCGCCTCAATGGCTTCACCCTCATAGAGCACCATGATCCGGTGCAGCGGGACCTATTGCAGAAATATGTCCGTGTTTACTGATCCATATACTGAGATTACGCTTACACAATGTAGGTAACCTGGGATGACAAATCAGTCTTCGTCAATGGCGAAAGGATCATGCTCTTCAGTGCGGAGGTCCATGCATTCCGGTATGTTCACTCTCTCTTTTTACCATTTGTGCTGATCCCGCTAATTGATAAGGCTCCCGGTCATATCCCTCTGGCTGGACCTCCTCCAAAAAATCAAGGCCTCCGGATTCAATTGCGTCTCTTTCTACGTCGACTGGGCCCTCCTGGAGGGAAAGCCCGGTGATTACCGCGCGGATGGAATCTTTGCTCTTGAACCGTTCTTCGACGCGGCAAAGGAAGCTGGCGTCTACTTGATTGCCCGCCCGGGTCCGTATATCAATGCGGAGGTGTCGGGTGGTGGCTACCCTGGCTGGCTGCAGAGAGTCAATGGCACGCTGCGGGCAAATGACAAGGAGTTCTTGAAGGCTACGGATAAGTACGATTTACAATCTACTACACAGCAAAGTATATGAGGGACGCTAATTGCTTAGCTACATTGCCAACGTCGCCTCCACGATTGCCAAAGCGCAGATTACGAACGGCGGACCCGTCATCATCTACCAGCCGGAGAACGAGTACACTGGGGCCGTTGACGGCGAAAAGTTCCCGGACCCGGACTATTTCCAATATGTAATTGACCAGGCTCGCAAGGCTGGCATCGTGGTACCGATGCTCAGCAACGATGCATCCGCTAGTGGGCACAATGCCCCGGGCACTGGGAAAGGTGAGGTGGATATCTATGGTCATGACAGCTACCCGTAAGTATCTCTCTCTTCTCATATAGAAGTGATCTAACGTGCTTAGGCTTGGATTTGATTGTGTATGTTTCTAATCCTAGCAAATTAACCGTAGATGATCTAACAAACTAGGCGAATCCGAATGTGTGGCCCAAGGGTAATCTCCCGACCGACTGGCGTGCGATACACCTTGAACAAAGCCCGTCAACCCCATATTCTCTCGTCGAGGTACGATCTTGCATTCTTCAATATGGAAAATCTACTAAAAATCTTAGTTTCAAGCCGGTGCTTTTGACCCGTGGGGAGGTCCGGGTTTCGATAAATGCGCGGCGCTCGTAAATCATGAATTCGAGAGGGTGTTCTACAAAAACGACTTCAGCTTCGGGGTTGCCATCCTCAATCTGTACATGGTATGTTACCCTGCTCCATGTCATACTCATGCTAAGAAGTTAGACCTTCGGAGGAACCAACTGGGGCAATCTTGGCCATCCCGGTGGATACACTTCGTACGACTATGGATCGCCGCTGACCGAGAGCCGCAACATCACCCGTGAGAAATACAGCGAGCTCAAGCTCATTGGTAATTTCGCCAAGGTATCCCCGTCGTACCTTGTTGCGACACCAGGTAACTTGACCACGGGTGTTTATGCGGATACAGCCGACCTGGTCGTCACGCCGCTGATCGGACAGAAGACGGGGTCGTTCTTCATCGTCCGACACACCGATTATAGTAGCCAGGCGTCCACTCCCTACAAGCTTCGGCTCCCCACGATTGCGGGCAATCTGACTGTTCCCCAGCTCGGTGGGAAGCTGTCTCTGAATGGCCGTGACTCCAAGATTCACGTCGTGGACTACGATGTGGCGGGGACAAACGTGCTGTACTCGACTGCGGAGGTTTTCACCTGGAAGAAGTTTGGCAAAGACAAGGTTCTTGTGCTGTACGGTGGGCCGGATGAGCACCACGAGTTTGCGATTGCTTCCAAATCAGAAGCCACCGTTGTTGAAGGCTCCGAATCTGGAATCAAGTCGAAGAAGATCAGGAATACAGTCGTTGTTGCTTGGGATGTCTCGTCGAGCCGACGCATCGTCGAGGTTGGTGATCTCAAGGTCGTTCTTCTCGGTAAGCCGCTGCACAGCCTCTTCAACATGAAATCTACTGACTCGTTAAGACCGCAACTCGGCGTACAACTACTGGGTCCCTGAGCTTCCCTCCAAGGGGAAGTCACCCGGACTGGGCACCGGAGCCAAGACTGCTTCGTCCCTCATTGTCAAGGCAGGCTATCTCGTGCGGACGGCCCACCTACAGGGCGCCAACTTGCACCTGACCGCCGACTTCAACGCGACCACCCCAGTAGAAGTCATCGGGGCACCATCGCGCGCGAAGAATCTGTTCATCAACGGCAAGAAAGCCGCCCACAAGGTCGACAAGAACGGCATCTGGAGCACCGAAGTCCAATACAAGGCACCTAAAATCAAGTTGCCCAGCCTCAAGGACCTCGACTGGAAGTATCTCGACACGCTTCCCGAAATCCAGTCATCGTACGACGACTCCACCTGGACGGCGGCCAACTTGCGCCAGACGAAGAACTCAATGCACCCACTCAAAACGCCAACCTCTCTCTACTCGTCGGACTACGGCTTCTACACCGGCTACCTGATCTACCGCGGGCACTTCACAGCCGCGGAAACAACCCAGGCTGAAGACGCGACGTTCTTCGTGCGCACCCAGGGCGGCTCCGCCTTCGGCAGCGCAGTGTGGCTAGACAAGACATTCGTAGGATCATGGACAGGCCTCAACGCCAACAAAGACTACAACTCCACCTACAAGCTCCCCCAACTGCAAAAGGGCAAGTCCTACGTCCTCACAGTAGTAATCGACAACATGGGCCTCGACGAAAACTGGGTCGTCGGCGAAGACGAGATGAAGAACCCACGGGGCATCCTCGACTACAAACTCTCAGGCCACGACGCCAGCGCCATCAAATGGAAACTCACCGGCAACCTCGGCGGCGAAGACTACGCCGACAAGACACGCGGGCCCCTCAACGAAGGCGGCCTCTTCGCCGAGCGCCAGGGGTTCCACCAGCCAAAGCCACCCAGCAAGGCCTGGCCATCCAGCAGTCCACTGGAGGGACTCACGGACCCAGGAATCGGGTTCTACAGCGCCTCCTTCGACCTGGACATCCCGCAAGGCTGGGACGTGCCGCTTTACTTCCACTTCGGGAACAGCACCGAGGGCGAGCCGGCGTACCGCGTGCAGATGTTCATCAACGGGTACCAGTACGGCAAGTTCGTGAACAATATCGGTCCCCAGACGGCCTACCCCGTGCCGCAGGGGATCCTGAACTACCAGGGCCGGAACTGGATTGCGTTGAGCGTGTGGGCGCTAGAGAGCGGTGGGGCCAAGGTCGAGAGTCTCGAGTTGACGTATACGACCCCTGTGTTGACCTCGTTGGAGGTGGAGGGGTCGGAGCAGCCGGTTTGGAAGAAGCGGAGGGCTTATTAGCTGTTTTGGTAAAAGCGTGTGAATGAGATCAGAGGGTTGGGTAGATATTCGTCGAATTCATACGACTCCGGGATAATCCTTTGATTTAGTGTAGTAACTGGTATTGATTGGTAATTAACATTATACGTTGAACATGAGTTTCTAAGCGTAAAGTGAGCGACCAGCCAAACTCTTTCCTTCGAAAGGTTTCAACAAGTAGGTAGTCATCTCTGTGAGTCTGAGTCAAATGTAGTCATCGAGATACGTGGGCCATTTTATGGCCACTTGGCTCTCTTTGATTCTATCCATATCTCAGGATGGTTCATATTTCGGTCTGACAAAGTTTCTATCTGACCCATGGAATCTGAGTCTACATAATCGATTCTGTAAGTGTGGGTTCAGAAGAGTCGCCTAGGTCATGCAATATCACAGTTTCCAAAGAATGTAGATATTGTAAGTCATTTGTTTCGTAATCGCCTTGGTATTATGAGCTAGGATGGAAACACTCATGGTATGCTCACTTACCAGTTTCTATCCGCTTTCTCCACGAGCTAGTGGTGTAAGATGAGATAATGTGGGTATATGTGTGCGACTTCTAGAGACTTTGTCGTATATACCATGTTCTAGAAGTAAAGGTTCCATAATCACCGTTGATAATGGATTTATCGCGTCTGTATGGATCCTGGGTTTCCTGGCGTCGACCCTGCGGGTGACAACACATCGATGGTGTGCATGAGCAAGGTACGCACTCTTGGCGTAAAATATAAATGCGCTGCAGAGTTTCAATAGCGCGTTCTGAGCTCTAGCATGCGAAAGAGCTGCGTATATTGGTGTTTGGACGGCCAATGCCTTTCCTGATCAACGTTAGTACCAATCTCACGACCCAAATACAATCTCACAGCATACAAGACAAGAACGATTGTCATTAAGTCCTAATTGGCTTACAGCCACTGCTGATAGGCCCTAGCAGCTTGAGAGGACTCAAAGTCATACCATCTCATATCGCAATAAAAGAAGAGAAGTACCCCCAGTCTGGTAGCTTATCTCCCATTCGTAGTAAATCTGCTGGGAATCACCCAGTGCTCCCATGACCGTCACACAGTCATATACTGACTTTGAGAATCCAATGTAAGTGGGATGGATGCTCTGTCCTTTGCTGGGTTTCGTCCTCGGCGTCTATCAATCTAGACAGCGTAGAATGGCGGAGAGCCATGAACGACGACGTGACACTTTTTCAGGCCTTATGAGTAACCCTATATTCAGCATCTGATCAAAAATTTGGTCTGCGAGCTGGTTTGAGGGTTCTGGATAAGAAGCGATGACGATGACTTCACCCGGAGAGACGGGAAGTGGATCGATCTGCCTGGTTTACTGCAGTTTTGGCCTTGTTTCTTCCAAGTTGAGTGTCAAACATAAAGGATGGATGATGCTGATCCTCGATCCCAGGTTAGATCATTGACTTCAATTACTGGAGTTATATGGTGATGCTGAATTATTCACTGCTATTGTGACAGTCACACGTGACACTGATGTGTAGATCTGAACCTCCACAGTGACTCCATCCAATGATCCACCACCATATCCAACCACCAACTAGAGATCGGATATATCCGCAGCCGCCCTGGCAACCACGAGAGAGAGTCCGGAGTCTAAAGAACCACAAACAAACCATAACCATAACCTTAAACCGAACCACATTCACTTATCTCAAATCACAACCTTAAATAATAAACATCAAACAAATACCCCAAATTTCACAACCACCAAAAGAAACGAAACCACGAAGCAGGGCTATGGGGAAATAATACCACCACCAACCACCATGCCTGCTCTCTCCAGCACAACAACTCTACCACCTCCATGGCAAATTCAAAGCCAAATAGAAAACAACCAACAACAGCAACAAGACGAAGAAGAAGATGAACAAGATGAAAATGAAAATGATATCCATCTCCACAAACGAACCTCTCCCCCCCAGATCCCCCTCCCCAAAAACGACTACCTCACAATCTCCATCCCATCCACCTACGGCCGCCTGAACACGTCGCCCGCCCCCGGCACAGTCGTCGGCATCGTGCTCGGCAGCATCGCAGGCTTTCTCTTCCTGCTCTACCTGCTTTATCTGGGTTTAGGAGCGGGACGGCGCTTCGGAAGCGTTACGGCGGGTACAACTGCTACGATGACGACCATGTCGACGACGTCTGCGTCCGAGTCTGTCGATTTAGGCGGGAGGGGCGGCTACTATCGGGATCGGAAGCGGTATCGGCGGGGTCATGGTGGGGGAGGTGGAGGAGCATGGGTGAGGAGGCCTCGTCGTGGTGGTGGTGGTGATGGCGGCGTGGTGGAGGTTGAGGAGGAGGTGTCGCCTTCGCCGGGGAGGCGTTTTCGGAGGGGGGATGGGGGCGGGGAGGTGTTTGTTGAGGAGGAGGAGAGTTCGAGGGGTCATCCGGAGCAGGATCATGTGGTGGAGGTGTTTGAGGAGCAGTCGAGTGTGGATGGGTCGAGGGTGTCTCGACCGCCGCCGGGACGGAGGTTCGGGAGGGGATATCGGAGGGAGGAGAGGGATCCGTTGGCTTATGGGAGTGAGCTTAGTTCTTGAATTTTTTTTTTTTTTTTTATTCTTTCCTGTTCTCTTTTCCTGTTCTCCGGTTCCTTGTCTTTGGTTGTTTGTTTTCTGCGCGGGCTAGGATATGGATGGGTATGATGTATGATGTAATGCAATATGATACCAATGCGAATGAATACAACTCAGTCATTAATAAAGAATAAGAGACGAAGGCGAAAGAAAAGAAAACAAGAAGAAAAAAAAAAAAAAAAGAAGAAGGGAATAACCCCATACTCCACGCAAAACGCCCAACCCATCTCATCTCTCTACCCCATCCATCTCCATCTTACAAGACAGACGACGAGAAACAACCCCCCAAACACACACAGACAGAAGGATTTTATAATATAACCAACCACCAACAGTCCCCCTAGAACAGAATATCCAAACAACAACAACAAGCCAACGCAGCCATGATACCCGCGCAGATCCCGCCCCCGGACCCGCCGTCGCGGCCCCGATCATCGGCGTAGTACCCCGGTTGCGGCTGCTGCTGCTGCGGATACCCCGGTTGCTGCTGATAGTACATGCCGCCCTGGGGAGGCCCTTGGGGCGGCGGCGACCCGTAGTAATTCTGCGGCGGAGGAGGTCCGTAGCCTTGTTGCGGGGGTGGACCGTAGCCGCCTTGGTTGTAGTAGTCGTTGGCGGCGCCAGGGCCAGGGGGGGGAGTGCCTTGGTAGGGGCCGGCGTCGTAGGCGGGTTGGGGGTAGGCTGGGGGTGGACTTGTCTGATGATTGATTGTTAGTTATTATTCTTCTTCTTCTTGTCTGTTAATTTGTTGGGTTCTGCGGGAGGGTGTGTGCGGTGGCTTGGCTTGGGGGTTGGGAAACGTACGGGTTTGTTGTAGGACATGGTGACTGTTCTTCTTCGGGTTCAGCTTAATGATAAAAGGATATGGATTTGGAACGATGCTGGTGTGGAGTGGAGGGGGGTTAAAGGGTGTAGATTGAACAGAGAAAGAGGGAGAGAAGATGAGGAGAATAAGTTCGACTTGGCGCTTCTCCGTCCCGGTTAGGCAGCCACGTGAGCGGTCGGATGATGATTCTCAATTACGTCGATCGATGAATCTATTCAAATCTCCCCCGAAAACCAGATCGTGGGAAACTAGGTGGGAGGTGCCCGGGAATCTGCAGATTGGCATATTTATAGAATCAATTATTGACACCGCCACAGGGGTCAAGTGGCAGTGCAGAATGTATTAGGGATCGCGAAAACCAGGATGATATGTCCATCTAACTTTTCATGCGCTATACAAAATTCAGGTGATCAACCACATATCTCCACGATATCAACGCTTATACATGCAATGCAAGTCTATGCCTTCTCCTCCAGCGACGCCTTCTGGAGCTCCTCCGTCGCATCAGCGACCGCGTCCTTCTCCTGCTTCAGCTCCGCCTCGGCGGTGGGCTTGCTGTTGGCCTGGGCCGGCTTCTTGCCCGCGTCCGTCGCGCGTCCATTCTGCGCCGTCTTCTCCTCCTCCTCCAGGCGCGCGATCTCGGCTTCGACCTTCTTGATGTTCTACTGGGGTTAGTCAACCGATACAAACAAAAGGGAAAAAGGAAGGGGAATCTCACCTCCGCGGTCTTGGTGGCCTGGTTCTTCTTCCACTCGGTGACCTTCGCCGCCAGCTTCTCAATCGAGGCCGGCACGTCCGCCTGGTTCATGGGCGGGTCGATCTTAACCTTGGCGAAATCCTCGATAATGCCAACGTTGAGGTTGAAGCCGGTCGCCCCGCTGCTGGCCGCCGTCCCCTTCTTGCCCTTCTTGCCCTTCTTGCCTGCCGTCCCCACAAAGTAGTCGTCCTCCTCCTTCTTGACAACCTTGAAGCCCTTCATGCCGGCGTCGTCGATCTTGCGACCGACCTCGGCGCGGAAGTTGGCGCCCTCGTCCTTGGGCTTGTCCAGCTGCAGAGCGCCAAAGTCGTAGGCCGGGTCGAAGTGGCGGATCAGCCCCTGCGCGGTCAGGATCTCGTCGGTGTAGGCCAGCTGCGAGGCCTCCTCCAGCTTCTTATCGGCGACCTTCTTCCGCTTCTCGCGCTCCATGGTCTCGCGCTGCTCCTTCTGGCGCTCGCGGCGCACGCGCCACGCCTCGTCCTCGTACTCCTTGTAGGCCTTGCGCGCCTTGTAGTAGGTGTCCTTCACCTCCCGGATGGCGGTCCACTTCTTCTGCTGCTCGCCGTGCAGGCGGGTGCGCTCGTCGCGCAGGGCGTTCAGGTTCTTGAAGACGCCGTCCTGCTCGGCCTTGATGCTGTCCAGCTCCTTCTGGATCGCGGTGTACTGGTCGCTGAGGGCCTTGGCCTCCGGGTTGTCGAGGGTCTTCTTGAGGGCGGCGATCTGAGCCTTCAGATCGTCAATGTTCTTCTGGGCTTCGTCCAGGCCGGCGAAGTTCTTGCGCTGCTTGCGCAGGTTGGAGACGGTCGACAGCGCATTGCGCTCGTCCACCAGTCGCAGCGTCCCGGAGTCGACCTGCTTCTCCAGGCGCGCAATCTCGCGATCGATCTCGTCGACGTTCTTGAAGGACATGCGCGTGCGCGAGGTGTTCTGCTCGGCGATGCGGGCCTTGAGGGTGGAGTCCAGGCCATTGATCTTCTCCTGGGTGCTGGTGCGCGAGGACTTGAAGCCCGACTGCTTCTGGCGGATCGAGGCGAGCTGGGCCCGGAGTTCCTGCTGCTTCTTGGCGACGGGGGAATCCTTGTTGTTGGGTTTGGCGGTCTCAATCTTGGCTTTGACTTCGTTCTGCAATCGTCAGATGGCGGCCCTATTCCTCGCAATTTGTTCGAATCCACGTGACTACGAACCAGCTTCTCCTGGACGGCAGCATGTTCCTTCTCCGCCTGGGCCAGGTCGACCTTGTAGGTCTCCTCATTGGGCTTCTGGGGCCGGGCCTGGGGCTCGTCAGCAGCCATGGCGAAGTATAGAGAAAGGATAAACAAGAATTGAACGAATCAAAGGGGGGATAATCAAACGACAAGAACGAAAGAAGCAAGGGGAGAGGAAAAGAAAGTGGGGGGAAACAACCAAGGGGAGAGAAAAGAGGTGGAGAGAAGAGGAAAGAAGCGAAGTTGTTCTTTTGCCTTCTTGGGACTTTCTCTCGTTCGGGCGTTGGCGGCGCTTAAACGGGTCCGGTCCGCCTTTAGCGCCGGCCGATTTTGATTTCTCACCTGGACGGCTTCATCGGTCGCATCCTCTCTTCTCACTGCTTCACTTTCCACTTGAACCATTCCCCTTCTCTTCCTCTCTCACACATCAACCATGGATGAGGATTACTCCACTGGCTCGGTCGACTCCGACCGTGAGATGACCCGGTTGTGGCGCACATGGCGCACCGTTTTCGAGATGCTTCAAGATCGAGTATGTCACCAACCACCAACAGCTGAAATCAAGAGGGAAAAAAAAGGACAGAAAGAAAATTAACATTCAATAGGGCTACGAAGTCACCGAAGAAGAAGTCCAAATCCCCCTCACCGAGTTCCGCATCAAATACGCCGACCCCATGGGCTATCCCGAGTATGCCTACCTTTTGCCTCCCCATCACCAACGCAACGCCCACAATCCAAAGATACCCACCAAGCTAACCTCCCCAGTCGCAACAAGATGAAGATCCAAGCCCGTCCCTCAGAAGCTATGGCCGCCAAATACACACCCCTCCCCAGCAAGTCGAACCCGTCGCCCCAGCCCGACTGCGGCACCATCTACGTCGAGTTCTGCGCGGACGCCAGCGGCGTCGGCACCAAGCAAGTGCGCGCCTTCAACCACTTCGTCGACGAGAACAACTTCCACACCGGCGTCTTCATCACCCAGACCCCCATCTCGCCCTCCGCCGTCCGCCTCCTCGGCTCCCTGCCCGGCCGCGTCTGCGAGCACTTCCAGGAGCAGGATCTGCTCGTCAACATCACCCGCCACGAGCTCGTCCCGAAACACGTCTTGCTCAGTCCTCAGGAGAAGGTGCGGCTGCTGGAGCGCTATCGTCTGAAGGAGTCCCAGCTGCCTCGTATCCAGGTGTCGGATCCTGTGGCGAGATATTTGGGTCTGCGGAGAGGTCAGGTCGTCAAGATTATTCGTCGGAGTGAGACTGCTGGGCGGTATGCCAGTTACCGCTGGGTTATCTAATTTATTCCTTTTTTTTTTTTTTCTTGTCATCTTGCCCACCCGTTGGGCACAGTATGGAGAGAGAAAGAAGGCATAAAAAAGATGAAGAAAAGATAAAAACGGGGAGGGAGGAAAAAAAGAAAAGAAAACACCTGCATGGGCAGCATGGCGTATGGGCGAAATCTTCCAGAGTTGACTTCCAGGGCTGTATGGATAGTATCCTTTTTCTATTTTATTTTACTTGACTTTAATTTGTGTTTTTATGATTAGTCTGGACGAGTCATTGAAGCTAGAAACTACCATTTATCTACCACCTACCACCTATTTACTTATCTACTAACTATCTACGTATACTTCGGCGACAAGTTATTCAAAACCAAGACAACGAACTGAGCAATCCATGCTTTACTCCATTAACTATTTAATATCCAGTGCATAAATTCATAAGTTAGATTCATGATATGTCCGTAATAAATCAGCGCCGTAGCTATCTGCCTGTCCACCCGCTCAAACGAACAAGATATTAAAAAGATATTCCGAATCCTCCCATATGATACAGCGTCTAACGTCGTGACTGCGTGAGATTATGTTTGTGTGTATGTAAGATGATGATGAGGATAGGATGAGGATAGGATGAGGATAGGATGAGGATAGGATGAGAATGGGTATATAATGTGGAGGAGAATGGGTATAGAATATGGATGATGATGAGGATGAGGATGAGTGTGAAAATAAGATGAGAATGAGGATGGGAGTGATAAGAGGGAAACATGAGGATAATAATCAGGAAGGCCTCTCCAATAACCCCCCCACATCCCGCAGCTCAACCTCATACACCCCCTCAGGAATGGGCGGCACCGGCACATCCGACGGCGGCCGATAAGCAGCAGCAGAAACGTAGTCTGGCGGATCGCCAAAATGCACACTCGGTCTGCGCCATTGTGCTGGGCTGGATCTGCGAGGGCGACTGGGTGTGGACGACTGAGTAGGCGGGGCGGATAGTAGGCCCCCTACGTCTTGGAGGGGGATCCCTCCCTCTTCGAGGGGACTCGTCGGTGAATAAGACTGGGGGGGAGGAAGTGGGTATCGCTGGGTGAAGCTGAGGTGTGGTGGTGCTGTGGTGGTGGTGGTGAAGGTCTGGCTTGTTCCGCTGCTGATGTCGACGAGGGACAGGTGTCGTGGTGAGACGCTGGAGTCTCTGGATTGTTTGCGCGAGGGCTTGCGTGAGGGCTTGCGGGACGGATTGTTCGTCGGGAGGTACTCGTGTGGATGTACTTTAACGTCCAGGCTGCCGGTGGTCGAGGTGCGGTCGTCGGCGTCCTCGTCGTCGTCCGGGCCGGGTTGCTCGCCCGGGAAGTGCCATCTCGAGTTGACGCCGTGCGGCCGGGGTGGCACGTAGGCGCCTGCGACGGGTGCTACCCGCGGGAGCCTGTGATCTGAGGAACACAGCTTCGGGTCCAGGCGCATGCCTAGGTCGCCCGCGAGGTCGTCGTCGCTGCCCCATTGGTGGTGGGAAATGGTTGCGCGGCGAGAGGAGCTGAGGCCCATGCTTTCGCTGACCGATGCGGAGCCGTCGGACTTCTTGAACTTGGTTTTTTTGATGCCGCGATCCCGCACGAACGAGCCGATGACGACCGCGTTGGCTACGGCCGTTGCGGCGAGGATCTCCAGGGATGCCAGTAGCGAGCGATACTGCTGCGACCCGTCGTTTTTGATCACGGACGGCACCCGGTAGCAGGTGATGCCGACGAGGATCAGCGACAGGGCGAACAGGACCACCAGCGAGAGTTTCCGCTGCGCTGTCATGTGACTCCTGAGGATTAGCGGGATGGGAAAGGCCACGAGCAGGAGATCGGTTATCACGTCGCACGCGCCCATAGTGATGAGGTTGGCATAGCCCGACCGGCAGTGGGGTCCCGGGTCCGGCACGACCTGCCAGTAGTGGTCGAACGGCTGGCATTCGGCCAGCGTGGCGATCACCACGACGATCAAGGTGCAGACCAGGAAGTAGTAAAGGAATTGGAGGAAGCGCTGGATCGACCGTCGCCAGATCATCCAGGTCAGCCGTTTCAGAAACTCGCAGACGGTGAGCTTGGCGGTCCAGATACTGGTACGGAGAGTCAATAACCCTGGCCCCACGAGAAGGATCAAGACACGTACAAGATAGCATAGAAGATCCGGGACGCCAGTACCATTCGACTACCGAGTTCGCGCAGTCGGATATCTTCCTCCGTCAATCCCTCTGTCTTGGTATTGTTGGTGCCCCACTTTAGAACCAGATGTACCAAGGCCATGCGCACTATCAGCGGGATGACGCTGATCATCATCACCTTGTCCTCGGGAAATAAACGCTCGATGCGGACGTAGCGTCCGCAGATGCGCGTCACGATGATCACGAATGAGAACATGGTAGCCCACCAGCTCACCAGCAAGGTCGGGTTGTTGTCCATCGCGGTGCGGGTATCCGGGGGCCCGGCAAAGCGGTCCAAAGGGGACAACATGGTACGCGCTGGCAGGGCCACTGACCCGCCTCCGAAGAGGGGCCAGACAGCAACAGAGAGCAGTGTTGAACAGTGAACCGGCGATACACGGTACAGGAGCCCGGAGCAAAGGTGCCAGGACGCGCCGTTTACATAGTCTAGATGGTCACCGCGGAGAAATCGAACAGATTCGGTGGATGCGCACGTGCCTCCCCCAGATCCGACGTGGTCGGTGTGGCAGCAGACAGGCAAGTCGATCACGAGAGTAGTAGGCTATTAGCGGCCGGATCAATGGGAGTCGACGATCCTCAGGATACCAAAGGAGAATCAGGTGGGGGCGAAGCTGCGAGAGGAGATGCAGCACGGGGGGTTGTGTATGTCGATGCTTAGTGGTATCTGCAATGACAGAAACAGGTCCAAGAGAGTGGGAAAGGGCGGATTCATGTCTGGGACGAAGGCCACCACGGACCAAGCCAAGTAAGTCCGGGGGGAGTAAATTTTAATTATTCACCGCAGGTTCTGACGTGGAGACACTTTATATAAACCTTAGTTGTGTTCTTTTTTTTTAAATGGCCACACAGGCCAGCGATAGCATTCTATTGGGAAGACTATCGCGCGTTGAGCGCTGGGCAGGCGACCAGGATTGAGGGGGAATAGAATCATAGCCAGCCACCCAGCGACGCTTGTGGTCCAAATCCCAATCATAACCATCATAAATCACGATGATAAGAATTGTGCCAGTGATAAGAGTGATCAGGGTAATTGAAGGATGGTCCAAACTCAGTTGCCCATGCTCAGCCTGGATAGCCAGGATGGTCTAGTAACATTCGAGGGTCAGTACCAATATCACCGCTGATACGCGCCATCCAACCCAACGGTGAATGGTCGACCAGATAACAGAAACTCGAGCATTGGATTTTGGTCCAGCCAAAGCGGGGGAGCATCCATCCAGCAGGGAATAAGGCACTAACCGAGCGACTAGTGAGGCAGGGTAACAACTTCCACCCTACGAGAGGAACTCAAACCAGGGCTACAGCTCCTGGGGGTGGCGGTTCCCATTGAACCACAAGCTGATTCTATTTTCCATCATTTCGTGTGGCATTGCTTCTGAGTCAGATTCTCCCTCTACAATGACGAGAAGTCTGGAGCAACTAATCAGAACACGAGCTGTGTCAAACCGTGTCACTCGAGAGATTGCATGGTCGATGCGGACAGGCGATTATTGTCAAGGGACAACCTGGCGATCATCTGTACGCGAGTGGAGTAGTAATCCATGTCGGAGCTAATTCCTGGCTATCCGTGATCCCTGTGGAACGGATGCTACCTCTACTAACAAGACGAGAAGAGGGGGTTCGGATTGGCTGGACGAGGGAATAGGAGGTAATCTCCTCGAGTCATCCGCGTGGAACAGCCTAGGGAGGACTGCGATGTATGGATTCCACATGTGGTCTGGGGTCCAAGATTGGGGATACACAGTTACTCGGAACGACACATGGCGGATGAACTCGGAGAATTCAAGATGAAACTGTTTTAAACGAGGGATGGAGAGGAGAATCAAGCGAGAGACCGAGTAGATCGAAGTAGGATTGGATAGGTTAAGACGATGACCGAAACAGGCAATTCCATACGCCCCACGTGAGATGTCGAAGGATTATTAGTCAGGCTGGTCAATAACAATTGCATATTATGGCATATTATTGCTCATTTGATAAGGTATTTGACCATATCGACAGTTGTCGTTGAATAACGCGCCATGATGATCCCATCGGTGTGACTTCATGTCAGGACAAATTGATCCTGTCACATGCCTCGGTATCCTTCAAACCACTATGAAGATACGACAGTCTCGTCCGACAATCTCAGTAACGTGGAAGCTAGGTTCCAATCCTGCCCGCCGATCGAGTCAGAGTAGGGTAGTAGCTATTAGTACTTGCTCCGTCGGTATGCGATGGAGGAGATCGCTGGATAGGATAGGACATGGGCACTCGTCCGCTCAACCACACTGGTCCACCGGACGTGGTCGGTGGAGAACTGTTTCGGGTCTGGTGGTGACGTGATAACCAGCAAAAAATACTCAAAAAGGAAGATAAGGAGAAAGATCAGTACCAAAATGGGCTTTGTGTTGAGGCGTCCCCCCTGTTATAGACATCCTAGTCTAGGGCGATTCTAATAGATGAAGTCGGTCTGGCTAGCCTTTTTCGGTGTCATCTCACTTTCCTTGCCAGGGTAACAATCAATACGCTGCACAGGGGGAAGCTCGTGACAGTGGACAGATGTACGAGGAAGAAGGAATAAAAAGAATGTGTATATCTCTACATCCCAATGCTCATTCTATATACATGCGGTTCGCGTTGTCCATGCAGTAGTCCTTCCACTGACTGATGGTACTAGATACAAGTAATCAAATCCTGAGGGATCCATCGGAAAGTCGGGAGAAGAAGCGACAAGATAAAAGAACACAAAAAAAGAAAGAGAGAGAAAAAGGAAGAAAACAAAGATAAGAAACGCCTTTATATATGCCATCAGATGTTATCTATGAAAAGCGACCCACACGACTGGCAGGCCCGCCATGCGTCAATCGTAGCCATATCACGGTCTTTCAAACAACTACAGTACAAAATGCTACCCGCGCGCCAACCTCCTCACTCGTCCTTGGACGGCGGGGACGAAGGCTTCTTCTCCTCCGCGGCCGCGGGAGCACTGGCCTTACCGGAGTTCTTGTACTTGTCCTGCTTCTCTCGCAGATAGCGCCAGGTCCGCGACACGCCCGACGTCAAGGGTCCCTTGGCCGTCTGCACCAGGCTGGGCCACCGGATCGTCTTGGTGATCGACGTCCGCACTTCGTCCTTCAGGTGGGCATCCTGGCCCACGCGCTGCTCGAACGGACCACCCTTCTTCCGGCGCACCATCTCGGGGTCCGAGTCCATTCTGTCCTTCATCATCTGGTCGAAGTCGACCCGCGGGATCTGGTACCGGCCCTGGTACTGGAAATATAGTTTCTGCCGGAACGACTCGGGCAGCCGACGCACCATGTTGCCGCGCTTCACCGGGTCCATGTCCTGCGTCAGGCGCACGTTGGCGTCGGAGTCGTCGATCCAGTCGTTCTGGGAGCAACGCGGGTCATTGAAAGTGACATTCGGGAGATTCTCGATGAGAGGAGCATATAGCCGTCGGAAATTAGCCATCTGCCCGGTCACGATGTTGTTCACCTTCCGTGGGTCCTCCGTCGGGAAGGCCATGCGGATGTCCCCCATGTAACTCATCCCCGCGATCGTGCTGTAAAGCTGGAATTCGGTAAACTCGGACGGGAGAAGCAGGAGAGCAACACGGAGGGCCGAGAGCAAGTTGATCTGGTTCGCCAGTCGCACCCGCGGATGATCTCGCAGGATCTTCACCGGTTTTTGTAACCGGCCCGCAAGGTACATGGTGTCCCACTGGCTGAGGTCGCGGCACAGGGTGTCTAGATTCACCACCCCGTACTTGATGAGTGTACCGTTGACCGTGACGTAGGGATTGAAATAGACGCCCGCGCCGAATTGGTCCTGCACTTGGGAGACCACGTAAGATCCCATCGATCCGAGTCCGGAGTAATGATTGCGGTGCTGATGAAGGTTTAACGAGTGCCAGTGCTGAGAGTACGACACCCCAAAGATGAAGTCAATCATCTTGCCGTTCCCTTGCTGCATGTTTGTAATGGCGGCTGGTGCGGACGGGTGGCATTTCTCGGCGGCCGGGGCGCTTCCGGGTTGCGGAAACACCCCCGATCCGTATGCAAAGGCATATCGAATCGGGGCGCGGAACTGCCACAGAATCTGACGCAGGGCCTCCTTGAACTCCTGATTGATCACCATGTGCTGGTTTACCCCAAAGTCTTTGGACGGAAGTTCGGAGAACGCGGAGATCGACAAATTCGGGTTCTCGTCCCAGTCGCTCGCTTCGTACCGTCCAGAAGAGGTCGAGAAGGACACGGCAGACGACCCTAGGAAATTTCGGTACACGCCGGGCGACCTGGACGAAGCGACCGCAGGAAGGGTTTTGTTTTGAAAAAATGAGGCGCCATTGAGACGTGATCTCGAACAGAGGGTGTCGGAAAAGGCACGGGCAGAAGTCGGGATTCTGGAACTCCGCGGAAGCGACGGGTTGGCCGCGCGCAGGCGCATATAAGGACCGGAAGAATGCATACAGAGAGGCTTTAGACAGTCACTTTTTAGCATTGTGTCCTCGACCGATAGACTAGATCACTCTTACTGTTCGCATTTTTGGTATGATACCTAGGAGGGTAAACAGGCGCGATAAAAAGTGTGTAGTCGAACTAGATCAAGGAGTATGGACATCCGCTGCTCACACCATGGTTCGCAAAAGAGTGATCCTAGAAGACAAACAAAAAAAAAGAGAAGAGAATTTCAAGTGAGAGAAAGGGACAAAAGTAAGACAAGAAAGCAGAAAATGAAAATTGAGAAAAGATGGATGGAGAGAGGGGAGCGAGAGAGAGAGAGGGAAAGAGAGAGGGAGAGGGCTCTGACGTACGGGCGACAACGGAGTAGTCTCGGCAAAGGTTCTCGGCCTGGTCGAACTGGACGGCCTGAGGCAGGATCCACCGCCTCCTGCACCGCCGCCCGTCAAGCCACCGCGGGCGGTCACGTGCTGTCGCTCTTCCGCGGCGTTCGGGCACGCGCCCTCCAAAACAACCACTGTAAACAGAGCCGACGCCCTTGACAACCACTTCGGATTCAACGTTCAGGGCCCACCAACACTCGTTTATCTTCCTTGTACCCAACGATTTGATTACCCTTTATATCGGCGTGAAGCTGGGACGTGTTGATCCCCCAAATGTTCCTCGTGCCCTTCCCATCATGACACAAAATATGGAGACCGTTGCCTCCCGTCTCGCCAGTTTCGACCTGGTGTTGCAGCCGGAGAAGCGAAGGAATTCAAGCACAAAGGCCGCAGAGCCGATCGCTTGGCCTCATAGGAGTCCTTCGCCGACTGAGGTACACTTTGCGCACTATTCCTTGCTGCATGCGACCGCTAATGCATAGATCCTCCAGTTGGCGCATGCGGGCTTCTATTACCACCCTTATGAGACGAATCCTGATAATACAGTATGCTTTCTGTGTCGGAGGGCCCTCGATGGCTGGGAGGAGGAGGATAACCCGGTCGCGGAACACCTGAAGCATTCGAGTGATTGTGGATGGGCGATTATGATGGATATCCAGCAGCATAGCTCCAATCCCGCTGAGATCCAAGACCCGACGAGCGAACATATTTTTCAGGCCAGGCTCGCGACCTTTAACTCGGGATGGCCCCACGATGGAAAGCGGGGATGGACATGCCAGTCAGAGAAGGTAACGTCAATCGCGCACCCTCGTTGACCGGGATCTAACGTGGTTGCGGCAGATGGTGGAAGGCGGGTGGTATTTTTGCCCCAATGAGGAAAGCAATGATCTAGCCAGCTGCCCCTATTGTAAATTGTCTCTCGATGGATGGGAGCCGAAAGATGATCCTTTGTATGTGCCGGTTGCTCCTCCCTTTTACTCTGACTAACCGTGTCAGTGATGAACACTACCGCCGATCCGCCGAGTGCTCCTTCTTTGTCTTCGCGCAAGCTCCTGGCAAGAAGGGGAAAGGATCCCGCTCTAAGAAGGGACGCGGGTCAAAGGTGTCTCGCTTGTCAACGCAGTCGACTGTTTCGGAAGCACCCTCGGATCTCGACAGTGTGATGGACCAGAGCATCATTTCGCAACCATCCACCACCAAGTCGAAAAGCACAAAGAAATCCAAGTCGAAAACGAAGGATGCACGTTCCAAGAAAGAGGAAGAGGCCGACAGCCATATGGATCTCGATGCTCCTGAGGTTACGGTTGCAGAGCCTGAGCCTCCAAAAGCCAAACGAGCCACTCGAGGCAAGAAGAGAACAAGCGAAGACGTGCAAATGGACGACATGAACATTGCGCGCGGGGAAAGCGTGGAAGAGACCGGGCGACCATCCAAAAAGCGGGCCACCAGATCTCGGGCCAGTTCCCAACCGGTTCACGACTACGATAATGTCGAGCCAATGGTCGCTGATCAGGACCAAGTGGATAGCCGAGAAGAGGCTCAAAAGGTCCAAGAGATCCAAGAAGTCCAAGAGGCCCCCAAGAAAGGCCGCGGGGCAGGCAAAAAGAAGGGAAGTGGGAAAGGCCGTAAAGCATCATCCGCATCGTCAACGTCGAAAATCATACCGCAAGAAGAGGAGCCTGGGGATTTGGAGATCACTGCCGCCATCGAGGCCGATCTCGAGCAGGACCATGTCGAGCCGGTCGAGCCAACCCCAGAGGTGGCAGAGAAGCCCGCGAAGAAGTCGAAGAAGAAGGGCAAGAAGAATGATACGGCAACCGAGGAAACCGGGGCGTTATCAGAAAAGAAGCATGAAACAAAGGAACCGGCACATGTTGACGAGCTGGTGGATCAGGAAAAGCCGACCAAGCCGGGAAGACGTCAGAAAGCACGGGCTTCAAATGATTCCCAATCCACTGGCCGGGCTCACACCGAGACGCCTGCGCCAACATCCCCTTCACGGGACAAACATGAGCGAGTTGAGGAGGACACAAAGATGGAGCTTCATGAATCGTTCGTCTCGGTGGAGATCCCGGCGCGAAAATCAGAACAACCCGTGGAGGTGGAGACTAGCCAGAAACCCAAGAAAGAATCCAAAAAGGGTTCCACAGGCCGGGGGAAGAAATCTAAGAAGACAGAGGAGGCCTCTACTGAACCAAGTGCACCGGCTGTTGCGCCGCCTCAGCCCCAACAAGATGACGATGCGGAGGAGCCTAGGAAACGGAAGAGTTCCCGGAAGCAGAAGTCCGCGGACCACGATCTTGAACAACGCGAACTAGACGGGCCACCTCAAAAGGAAGAGGCACAAGAACCGGAACCTGAACGGCGGACCTCACGCCGTAGGTCGTCTATGGCCCCTCCGAAGACGACAGAACGATATAGCGACATTCCGCAGGAGGAACATCTTGCGGAGGCCCTCGTGGAGTCCCGCCACTCTAGCAGCAGCCATCGGCAATCTGGCGGCAGCGATCCTTCTAGCCACATAACCCAGAAAGACAGTGACGTATCACCTCTTCCTGCCTCGAAGAGTTCGCCATCCATGTCACCGCAATCCTCCGATGCCGAAAACCGACCTCCGTCTCTGAGACCGACTGCGTCTCGGCCGCCAGTGTTGTCTCCATCCAAACCCACTCCGGGGCGACTTCCCCTGGCGCCCAGCACACCTTCACCTATCAAGAAGTACGCCAACCGGGGAGGCATCGACACAGCTCATACATGGCGGCCAGCTGATGTGGATGAGATTCTCCTTGCCAGTGGCAGCGACAAAGAAAACCTCGACCTGCACGCTGCTCTCAAGGACATCAAGGGTGAACTGACGAGCGAAGAGAAGAAGATGACAGTCGCGCAATGGATCCAGTGGAACGCCAAGAACGGCGAAGAGCGACTCCGACGCGAATGCGAGCGACTTGTCGGACAATTCGAGAAAGAGGGGGCACGAGCGATGCGTGCCCTGGAGGGCATTGAGTGCAGTGAATGAGCGCAAGCTCCTGCGCATGACTTTTTATACCAGTGGTGTCAGGCAAGGGGCATGGACCGGGGCGGGGGGAGGGGCGTTAGGTGATCTTTTTCTCTGCTTATTTTTGACATTGGTGTTATTAAGTGGTACATGACCGGGGGGTATATTCCAAGCAATCTGAACCAGTACATTCTTCTATTGTCCATCCATCCATGCTGTAAACGAATCCCGAGCGCCGTGGGTATATGCAATTTTTTGGGTAACCCCTATAGCAAACAAGTCGAAGCGAATCCCTCCATATCACGCGATGATGCCCAGACGACCTTCCCAACTGTCCTCTTCCTGCTTGACACCATCATTGCCCCCCTTCCGACGCTTCTCATTCCTCTTCCGCCTCTTCTCCTCCCTCTCCTTCGCCTCAATCTGCTCCCTCTCCTGCAACCGGACCCCCAAATCCAACTGCCACGCCCTCCTCTCCTCCTCCTCCAAGACCCTCCTCCGATGCGCCAACATCCTCAACCGCATCCTCACATCCTCCACATTCGCCAACTCCACCTCCCCACTCTGCCCCGTCGCCACCAAATGCTGCTTACTATTCAAATGCTCCACCAACTGCAAATTATCCTTAAACGTCAGATCGCAGTCCTCGCAGTAGAACCCCGCGCTGCGTCCGCGCTTGCCGACGCCCGACCCGGACGGCACGATCGTTGTCTTGCCCACCATGGACGCCACATTCAGCCGCTGATTGCGCGCCGTCGTCGCCTCCAGGCTGCTATAGTCGACCGGTGCGTGCCATTTCTTGCCGAGTAGCTTGGCTTCATAGCGGGCTTTGGACTCCTCTTTGCGTTTGGCCTCGGCGGCCGCTGCGCGCTCGGCGTATTCTTCGCGGTTCCATGTTTTGCGGAAGTCGGTGTCTGAGGCGGGGGGGTTGGACATTTTGTTGGTTTCTCTTGATTTCCTCTTTGGTTGATTTGGATGAGATGAAGATAGGGATGAGGGTGATTGGTTTTATTTGTGAGTTTGTTTGGTGGTGGAGGGAGTGAGTTGAAGAGGCGGAAAAGATGATGCGATACTGCCGGTGGTGGGCGGGAATGGCAGGCGGTGAGCGCTATCTGCTTATCGTTATCCTCCAGTTCATCCAGTCCATTTAGAACTACGAATGACTCCACAAAGATGAATATTGGAGAATCCATACAAAAGCAATAATGTCTCAAGAAAAATGGAGGCTTTGACTGCCCATTGGATCAGTCGTCTCAGGGCACTATTTTTAGAGCCCAGCCTGATACATCTGACACGTCATGAAACACCCTGCCGATCCATGTCATCACCACTGGATGTCGATGAAACATCATCTCCACGATGACCTCCGCTCGGGCGTCCAACCCCTCATGTTGCTACGGTCCTCGATCTGCGAGATCTAGTGACCTGATCGAATCTGGGGTGTGGAATGTTGCAAAACAGCCACCGTGTTTTGTCCCTCGTATTAGGCAGCAGCCCTACTCTACTTTAAATATATATCATCCTCTCAAATAGAACATTGGAATTGACAGTGTTCCTCCTGTTGTCCCCCTTGTACAGCAAAACCATGGACAAAAGCCTGATGTACCTCCCACCAGAGCTCCACATGCACATCGCATCGTATCTCTCCTACCCCGACGCGCTAGCCCTCAAGCACACCTGCCGCCATTTCTACAGCCTCGTCTACACAGGCGTGCACCTCAAGGTCGACTGGCTAGTCGAGCGCTTCGAGCGCAAGCTGGAGTGTCCCATGGAGAAGTGCTCTTTCCGCACGGACGAGGCCTTCTGCAACCGGCGCATCCGGCGCATCATGGAGCGGCGGCGGCGACATTTCGAGTGCTCGCGGTATCGGGGTGGGTGTTTGGTGGTTGAGGGGAGGACGTGTCAGATGGATTTGGTGCCGACTTGGTTGAAGAGGCAGGGGCGGATGAAGGTGGTGAAGGATGTTGGGAATGAGGGTTTGTTTTTTGATCATCTGTCTGATACTGAGACTGACTTGCTACTAGTTTTGGTGCATGGGGTGTTGTTCCTGTGTATCAGCTTTTTGTGGAGCTTTGGGGCGAGGTTTGTCCTGTTTTTGCCCTTGAATTTTCAGTGTTGTGGCTTATGGTTGCAGATTGTTCTCGTCATGACTGGTTGTCTCCAGAATCACTTAGGACGCCCATGGTGATCATTACTATCGGCATAACTACGGCATGCCCTAATCACATCCCGAACGCCAGCATCAGCATGCCAACTTCTCGCCACGCTCTACTCCGTTCTCTCTCATCTCTCATCTTTCTGCATCGCGTGCCCGTTCTTAGGTGAATGAGCTCTCGTCGTGCGAGTTGTCGCAAAGACAAAGTGCGCTGCGACATCGCTACCCCTGTGGCCGGGCCAAAACGCAGACTCGACAGCTGCTGTATCGCCGAGACCCATGGACTTCGAGACCCACGAACTTGAATGCGAATTGTTTTCAGATAAAGGAGATTTTCCTCATCACTAAGCCCACCTCTGGTTACACCGACAAAACTTGATCTCCTGCTGGAGAGCTCGCTATTCCTTGGTAGCCACCTAAGAGGCCAAAGACACTATTCGTGGGATCCCTGGGCCATCATCTTCGTTGCTTCCTAAAGTCGCCTGGGCTTACTATGGGGTCGGAGTCTCGCCTGCGTTAGAGCAAACTGATTCCATCATCTTCCTCATAATCGGGGCACGGGGTCATCAGGATAAACCATCCAATGTATTAACAATATGAATTATGTACTAATTATTCCATCAACCTAATCAATATCAATAATAATTTTCATGGCCTTTTCTTTCGCAGCTGCGCGGCAAGTCTCGTATGCTTGCTCCGCTTTGGCAAATGGGAACACTACTTGAATCAGTAACAGCTTCACATCCAAAGATACAGGGACTGACCATGCGTGATGAGCGACGACCCGTCCAACTGGCCGGATTCAAACAAGCGCAGCAGCATAGGCGTGGAGGTCGTATCCACCAGCGAGGCATGGATACCTGCATTGTCAGCATGTCTTATACAACTAGACAAGAAATGAAGGGGATAAAGAAGAAAAGAACAAAGAAAGAAGGGAAAATACTAATATTCCGATCCCACAACCTCTCCAAATGCAAATCCACCTTCTTCCCATGCACACCCACATTGGCAATCGCGCCCCCAACAGCAACCACCTCCTGCGCCATCTCAAACGACCCAGGCACCCCAACCGCCTCAATCACCGAATCGAACCCCTTCCCCTCCGAGAACCTCATCAACTGACCCAGCGCCTCCTCATCCCCACCCTCCCCCGAACAATCCACAACCTCATGCGCAGCCCCCAACGCCCTCGCCATCTCCAACCGCGCCGCATTCCGATCCACAACCACCACCAACGACGGCGCATACAAGCTCCTTGCCATAACAGCAGCAGCCAGCCCCACGGGCCCCGCCCCAATAACAACGACACTGCTCGCAGGCTTCACCCCCGCAGGCTTAACGCCGCACTCCAGCGCCGTCGGAAACGCATCCGACAGCAGCGCCGCCGTCCGCGGCTTCACGAGATTCTCAGCGCCGTGCGTGCCCAGCTTGAACAGCGAGGACCGCGCATGCGGCACCCGCACATACTCCGCCTGCATGCCGTCGATGGTATTGCCCAGTATCCAGCCTCCTTCGTCGTCCTCGCAGTGCGAGTACAGCCCGCCGCGACAGGCGGGGCAGACACCACAGGCGGAGACGCACGACAGGATGACTTGATCCCCTGGGGACAGGCCGGACACGGCGGAGCCGAGGGAGTGCACGATGCCGACGCCTTCGTGGCCGAGGATGAGGCCCGGCTGCGCGGTGGAGACGTCGCCTTTCAGGATGTGTAGGTCTGTGCCGCAGATGGAGGAGTGCTGCATGCGGATGATGGCGTCTGTGGGGTGTGTGAGGGTTGGTGCGGGCCGCTCTTCGACGGTTATTGTGTTCGGGGCGGAATAGACGATGGCTTTCATGTTGGGAGGGAGTGGGCTGGGGGACGGCGCTTGGGTTTGTTTGAGCGTTGTGCTGCTTAGGGGCCGGAATGGGCGTGAATGGAGGCTTGTTGGAGGACGGGGGGAGTGGAGGATGGATCGGGGGAGGAGGCGGAGGCAGTTTCTTGTGTATTGAGCCATTGGATTTGTAGTATATGGTGTTTGATGAATAGTAGGTAACGATTGATTGAGGGGTGTGTGTTAAGGAGTGTACGATCTACTATATACGGTTGCGGATGATGATATCACGACTCGTTGCGACTACTACCTCACATTATATCATGTATGTATTGAGATCAACTCCGATTTCCACCCCAACTAGAAAGAGTGACTGACCGAATACATCAATCTCACTACCATATCAGACCTGTAATCAATCATCGAGGAACTCCCTCGTCTCCACCCCATCCCGCCCCTCCTCGACAGCCAGCATCGCCAACCGCCGCGCAACCTGGGCCATCCCCGCACTCCGCCACACCTGTGTATCAGGACAGCTCACATCCTCAGGGTCCGGCTCATTCGAATCGTCATAGTCCGTCATGTAGAAGCAGACTCCGGGCTCGCGCACAAAAGCAGGCTTATCCAGCACGACGGCGAACACCCGGTACGGACCCTTCAACATCGCCTGGGCGGTCGCGAGCCGGTCGCTACGTCTCTGGGGGGAGACACGAGCGGGATGTTCATTCGGAGGAATCGTATGGCGGGCGCCGATAGGAGAATTCTCGCCTTCTTCGTGACGGAGGGCGTCGTGGCCGCGGAGGGTATCGTCGTATGCGGGAAGAATGGCAGACCAAGACGGAGACGGCGGGATGCGGAATTCGAAATGTAGCTTTTCGAGGGGAGAGAGATGGTATACGATGGCTGCGGTGAAGAGACGGGCGGTCTTTTCTAGAAGCGCTGCGGCTTGGTCGTCCGCACCGAGATGGCTTAAAAAGGGCACGTAGAGGAGATACTGTAGGTCGGGCGCGGCATCGTCAGGCGTGTTGTTGACGATCACCGTAGAGTCGTCATCGTGCGAGACGCTGAACGCTTCATCGAGGGTCAAGTTGCTGTCGGCGAGCTGTTGATCGAGCTGCTGCTGGATGAGCTCCTCGGACGGGGGTGCCGATTCAGGAGGCTCGCCCTCGTACGTGTCCAGTCCGTAATGCAAAAACCGCTGATCAGGACCGAAACCCTTGCGGTTTCCAAAGACGTTGAGCACGGTGTGCTGGCCGATCGTCTCTTGGCGCCGGACGCGCGTGATGTCCATCTCAAAGGCCTCGGGGTAGAGCTCGCGGGGCCCGAACGAAGACGGTTGCGCGGCGGAAACTCGCTGGGCCGTGTCGACGGTTGGAAGAGCGTGAGCGAACGTGCGATTGAAGGCCAGCCAGTCTGGGGCTGGGCCTGCCGCGCGGTAGGCCTCCTCGTCGGTGATGTATCCCAGACGGTAGCTGTGGGAGTTGATGAGGACGCAGCACCCGATGGGAGACTCGTATCGCCAGTGGAAGAAGTAAGGGATCAGCGGGGCGGGGTTCAACGTGCTCAGCATGGCATGTTGATGCTTTCGAAAGGCGATCTCGCGGCGGTTGTGCTCGACGCAGGCGAAGGCGTTGGCGGGACAGTAGGAGTAGATCTCGAGCAAGGGCTTGGGGCCCTCGAAGGACCAGCTGCTCAGGAGATAGTCGCGCAGAGCTGTATGATCTTCGTCTAAGTGGACAGTGCTGTAGACCTGAATTGCCAACTGCTCTGTGGGTTCAGGGTCAACATTGGGCGTGATGTATTCTTCCAGCACTACCGGGTTGCCCAGATGGTCATCATAGTGACGTCGTTGTTGCCATTGCGGCCGTGGCTCGTTGGGATCGCGACGGCGTCTGGGGCGGAGCATTTTTCAGTCGTCGTTTGTGTGTAAATTGTTAGAAAGGAGAAAGTCAAGTGTGGTGTAGGGAGAGGAGAAAGGAGGGGTGAAAAGAGAAAGGGATGACGATGCAAGGATGGGATTGAGCAGGCAGACTCTGTTAGATAAGCCACAACACGCGAATCAAATGGGGAAACTGACCTTGATTCGGGCGACTATTTTTTTACTGTTTAATGGATTTCAACTGGATTAAATGAAGAAGCTGACTGCATTCTGCGGTGTTGACTACATATATCAACATCTATAGATCCTGACACAACGCAAACCCTAACACAACTGAGACACGGCCAACCATCCCCGACGATCCACCACTCCACTCCACTGATTCCTGCCAACCTCCCTAGTAGAGCTGGTGGTAGCCATTGCGATCAGCAAAGACAAGCCCGAGCCATTTTACTTTGGAGTTGCACTTGGTTCAGACGTGGTGGAACTCGCGGAGGAAGATGAATTCGAATCCGCTCCCCACCCCTTCATCTGGAGACAGTATCGCTTGTTCTTTTCAAACGAGCAGCTTGTGTCGTTACTTTTACCGCCGGAGCGCAGCGATGGGTTCCAGTCCAGAAGCTGCTTCTCGTTGATCTCCCAGATGACCTCCGCTGCCTTGCACGGGCTCACCCCAAAGTCATACTGCAGATCCCCGCCGTCGGCGTACACTTGACAGTCTTTGGCCGTACCTCGTGCCAGAGGCAACTTATGGGGTTTGAGAACTGGTTCATATGTCGCTGAAGGGAGAGTGTCCCAGGCGATGGTGGAATAAGAGGGAACATACCCCGGGGCACCGGGATAGTTGTTGATATCCTCCACCGGCGTCACGCAGTAGCTCACGTCGGAAAGAAGGTTGGTGCAGCTGGTCATCCAATCATATCAGCAATATGATCAAAAATTCTTCATAGCGATGGTGTAAAGAAGCCTACTTCGCGTTCAAACCGGGATTGAGAATCCCCAGGTCCTCCCTGCTGATACCAAATCTTTTCACCATGGTACTGCAATCCTCCCCCTTCTTTACGGCGTAGTATTTTCCACACTGTTTGGTTGTTTCATCCGCCACGTTGGTCGGCGTGGGAACAGCAGTGCTGGCAGTTGTCGCTGAAGAAACGCTGGTTGGAATCCCAACGGGTCGCGACGGCGGACGATATTTGTCTCCCGGCTCGTCCATGCAGATCTGTGTGCCGATCGTGCGGTTGAAGTTGTAGCAATTGCCGTCGATCCAGGGATTGTACGAACGGAGCTGGACGGTCGTAATCTTGTGTGCCTTGGCGACGCTCTTGCAAGTGTCGCCGTCCTTGACGGTGTAGACCGCACACTGGTTCATGATACATAGATCTCCCTTTGTGGGGAAGTTATGGCAGTAGGCCTGCAGTTCGTTGTCGAGAAGGAGTTGCATGGTGGCAACACTCTGAGACTTGGATACGGACTCGCAAGTATCTCCCTTCTTAATCGTATACTTCTTACCCTTGCAGGCGGAGCTTGTCGGTGTCGCTGACACCGAGGTGGAAGTTGAATTCTTACTTGTCGATCTGGACCAGTCAGCCTTCGCCCCGACCAGGAGGAGAGGGAGCATACGGAGAAGGCTTCGAAGTCGGAGGGGCTGTCACAGGATATCCGGTGAAACCACAGGAGGACGTGAAGCTAGGATAGGCTTCCGAGTACACCTTGGGTCCGCTCCCATACGGAAACTGAGCCTCGTTGCGCAGTTTCAACAGGGTACACTTGTGGCATTGATCCCCGTCATTCTTGGTCAAATTCCCCAAGACCAGGTTGCAGTATTTGCCCTCGTCCTTGAGGCAGGTCTGGTTGAAGTTGAAAACCAGCGTGCTTGCAACGGCAGAAATGGGGAAATCGTTCCCCCACTCGCTGGTATAGGTGACTCCAGGACATGCTTTCTTCACCGTTTGCTCGTACTTCTGGAGATTATCACGACACTCATCCTTACAGATGACATCTAGGCCATGCTGGGAGTAGTGGTTATTGGAACTCAGTCCGTGGACTGCTTTCAGGCAAGTGGTGATATTGGTCGACAGAGCATCCGCACACTTCTTTTCATATTCATCGACTGCCGAGTCTGGAAAGACCTGCCAGCACGTCGCAAGACTGCACCAGAGCAGAATAATTGACCACCAGGCGATTTTCATCGTAGCGGTAGTAGTAAAATCCGCTGGTCAAGTGGGACATCAACCGCGGGGACTCGTTATCCGCTTTGCATTTAAGGAAATAAATCGAAAACATTCCACAAAACGAACCCCTCTGGTCTCTCCGGCTAGTCAACCCGTGCACGAATTATGATTCCAATCTCGCCTGTGGATAACTAAGAAATTCTCCAGCCAGAGCTACCGAGTAAGATGCTTTTGCGCCCTCTCCTCCCTCATCTCGACATTCCAATATCAAAACCCTTGCAGCACGTGTCTCACTGCCATAACATGAGTCTCTGACATCGAGGGGTTTCCCGAGAAATGCGAGCCCCGAGAAAATGTAAGCCTCCTGCTTACACCTGCATTAGCTCAAAACTGAGACGAGGTACCTGACCTTGGCCCTTCTAAAGCATCCCGAACTGAGACTAAATCAACCCTTGCTGGCTCGACGAATTTTAGGCCGCGTATCACCTCCTTTGTATGATAGAAGTTCCACATGCCAGGAATCTCATTTGAAATCCTCGAAGTTATGCACGCAAGGCTGTGTAAGACGTATTCTTGGGCGTCGAATGAGAGGGGTTATTCGGCGTTGAGCCTCGATGGGAGAGAGACCAGTATTTAGCACATCATGGCCCGGTTCCCCCGGAGTTCCTTGGGCTACATCAATCCAAGTCTCCTTGGCCATGGCTCGAGGGATACTGAGTCAGATTCTTGTCGCGTTTTTCTTCCTCTCCAGCGTCCTCGCTGAGGTGGACTCCGTGGACTCCGCTGACTCCGTTGACTACTTTGACGACATCCGGGGTGTATCTCTCGCACCGCTCCGGACGCTTCTCCAGAATGATGAATACGTTTGTAGCAAGAAAAAGCCTTGCAAAAATGGAGCCTGCTGCGGCAAGTCCGGAAACTGCGGCTACGGCAAGACCTACTGTGGTACGACTGGTAAATCGCCCAACGACGCCTGCTGGAGCAACTGCGATGCCCACGCAGAATGCGGCAAAGACGCTAAGAAAAAGGGCACCAAATGCCCTCTGAACGTCTGCTGCAGCGAGTATGGCTTCTGCGGAACGACAGAGGAGTTCTGCGGGAAGGGGTGCCAGAGTAACTGCAAGCAGCCGGGTTCTGGCGCGTCTGATGGAAACGTGCAGGAGCGCATCATCGGGTATTATGAAGCGTGGAACCATGGCAAGAGCTGCATGGGCATGAAGATCCACCAGATCCCTGTAGAGAGCTTGACCCATGTGAATTGTATGTTCTCCATTTTCCTCTTCTCTTTCTTCCTCACCTCCTTTTTCAAGACATGCTAATGAAGAATGAATGGAAGATGCCTTCGCTTATATCTCCCCGGATGACTATGAAATCGGGCCCATGCCTGACGTTCCGGAAAAAACACTCAAGGAGTTTACCTCCTTGAAAGAGCGTAATCCGAAAGTGGTCCTGGGGGTCTCGTTGGGTGGCTGGACATTCAATGACAATCACACCGACACCCAGGCGGTCTTTGCAGACCTCAGTTCCACAGACAAGAAACGTTCGAAGTTCATCAAGAACCTTCTCTCGTTCATGCGCCACTATGGTTTCAACTCCGTCGATATCGACTGGGAATACCCCGGCGCGCCAGATCGCCAGCCGCCCAGCTGGGACGGAAAGAACGACGGTAAGAACTATGTGAAGCTGATGAAGGACATCCGCAAGGCTTTCAAAGACGAGGGGCTGGACTTCGAGCTGTCCTTCACAGCACCGACCTCGTACTGGTATCTTCGCTGGTTCGAAATATACGAGATGGTCGAAGCCTCCCACTACGTCAATTTGATGAGTTACGATCTCCACGGGATATGGGACGCGAACAGCACGATTGGCAAACACGTGCTGGGACACACCAACCTAACCGAGATCGACCTGGCTCTTGACCTCCTGTGGCGAAACAAGGTGCCTGCGAAGAAGGTCAATATGGGCCTAGCCTTCTACTCCCGCACCTTTGAGCTCAAGGATAAGAGATGCGACGAACCAGGCTGTATCTACAAAGGCGGCGGCAAGAAGGGCGCCTGCACCGATGCCACCGGAATTCTCGCTTACAGCGAGATTGTCGATATCATCGCGCGGGACGACCTGACTCCGGTGTATGACAAGGAATTCGCGATCAAGTACATTGTCTGGAACAACCAGTGGATCTCGTACGACGACCAGCAAACCTTCCAACAGAAGATCAAGTTTGCCAACAAGAAGGGCCTGGGTGGTCTTCTGCTCTGGGCCATCGACCAGGATGATCGCAATCGCGACGCCTTGCGCGGCGTGCTATACCCGCAGGACCTGGTCATGTCGGACAGTCTCAAGGACGACACCAGCTACTGGGAGAGTCAACACCCCGGAAACTGCGTAACGACGGAATGCGGCAAGAAGTGCGGCACCGGATACATCGAGATGACCGATTTCGACTGTCCTGACGGCGGTGGCGTCTCGCGTATCTGCTGCCCTATATCCGCCGCCCCGGACCCAGAGACGTGCAACTGGCGCGGTGGGCCTCCATTGTGCAATGGACAGTGCCATGGCGGAGAGGTAGCTCTGGCTTCCGCAGTGGATGGAGGCAATGGACACTGCTCGGACGGTAAGTCGTCTCTTCTTCATATCCTGGATCCCTTTGGCTCCCTTGCCAGATGTCTAACAAGAGCAGGTCGTCAATTCTACTGTTGCCCTATCCCCGAGGTCGCTGCTGGCGGTGGCATCAACTGCGGCTGGAAGGACCAATGCGGGGATGATCAGGAAATCATGACCTTCGCAGGAACGTTCCTGACCACAATATCAGACACGCTGGATTTTGGCGGGCTGGTGGGTCAGGCCCTAGGGGATATTCTGGACGACATCGACATGGACAACAGACGGTCATACTGCTGCTCCAAAAAAGAGATTAAGAACTGGAAAGACTGCTACTGGGCGGTGGGTTCCCCTTCTTCCTAGGCCTCGAACCTAAGCCTCAGTACAAGTGTCTAATAAGAGAAACAGGGAGGGCCAGGCCGTGGGATTCACAGCTGCGATGATAACCATTGTGAAACCGGGATCGAAGTCGAGCTCACGCTGAGTCCCTACGGTGAAGGAGAGGACTGCTTCCCCACGTTAGTCTTCTTGCGGTTTTTTCCCGTCATTCTTTGCCGGATTGACAGCTAACGGATGGATTTTTTTGTCTTTTACAGTGCCCGTCAGAGAGCCTTCTGTTGCACGCCGGAGAGTGGCGAGACTCCATTCCTCCCCGTGCCGCTGGAATATCTGTTTCCAAATCCGCCCCTGGGTGACTCGGACGACCCGGATTTCAACCTGCAGATCGACGATACCTGGGGCACAGGCGACACGAAAGTGGACGATGAAGATGAGCCGGATGTATGCACCCCTTTGTCCTGTAGTACAAGTTGACAAATGCTAATAATAATCCAAGGACGCTGCCTTTGGCTTCGTGGTGATCACTGCCCCCGACGAGGTGCACGTCAGTCTAGACAAGAGGGATGGATCCCCATGGGAGCTGATGGGCTGTCCCGATAGCGAGAGCGAAGAGGCACACACCGTCCGAATGATCTGCGCTGATCCTACCAGCGGTCGATGTGATCACATCCACCGCGGCGATGGTGTCCCCGGGACCATCCTCCAGATGCCTCCTCGATGTGGTCCCGGCCGCTACGCAGTCGCCAAGTCGTTCGACGTCTCTGAGGACCAGTCTCTCCCGGGCCATCTGGCGCACGTCAAACGGGATCTGGGCGGCGCCTCGGTCTACGACCTCACGTTCGACTATGACTTCCAGCGCGTGCCACGTGCCTATGGCGAATCCCAGATGCGGATCGACTTCAGTAACCAGCCGGGATATTGGGACTCCGTGGTGGACCGGCCTGCGGAAGGGAAAGACGAAAGACACATGAATAAGATGAAGCGATCTGAGACAGGTTACCATAAGAACCGCAAGCGCTGGATCGAGGACGAATGGCGGGATGCCTATCATCATGGTGGCATGGACCGTGACCAACTGCATAAGCGATGGTTCGGAGAGGGTGTCCTCAACTGGCTGGCAAACTTGATCGTTGTCGGCAAGGCTGAGGTCACCGAAGAGCTCAACCATAAGGTCAATGAGAAGGTCGAACTCGTTTTGATTGATCAACAGTTTGGGCCATGTCCGGTTGGCCCGGCACAGGTTCGTTACTTTGCTCCCTCCTTCATTCTGGCATTGTCGTCGGGAAGTGTCTATTAACAGGAACACAGGCCCAAGCGAATATCCGGTCAACGATCACGGCAGAGCTCGATGTCGAGACCTCTTTCGGCTTGACCATCATCACGACGCTTCACGACGGCCTGAACCTCAGCAACTCGTATCTCTATTTCAAGAACAAGGGTGAAGTGAAGGCCAGATTCGAACTCGATGCAGTAGCTTCCTTGACTTACTCTACGGGCGATATCAAGTTGCTCGGCCTGGACGACTTCCCTGGCGCCACCTTCCGTGTGCCAGGGGTAGTTACCGTCGGTCCAAACCTGGCAGTGTATGCCTCGGCGGATGCCTCCCTCGTAGTATCCGGTCATCTCGAAGCAGCTGTGACGCTCGCCTCCTGGGAAGTGCAGCAGACCTACCCTCAGACCAAGGAACACCCAGCCGAAACTCTCGACAAGCCAGACCGCGACGGCACACAAACCATCGGCGATCCCACCTTCGATTTCTCCGTGCAGGCCCACGGCGAGATCGCCCTCCACCTTAAACCCACCGTGACCTTCGGCATCGTCTTCGACAAACGTTGGAAGGTCGACCGCTGTTCGGCGGACCTCGTCCTCGATGGATACATCGTTGCGCACGCTGATGCCGGGTATTCTCGCAAGGGCGACAACAGTTGTCCCTTCCACTATGGAATCGACGCCGGTTCAACCATCTACGCCCAGCTGGCGGCCCCCGATATGTTCGGTTGGGGCGGCGAGCACCGCGTCACGCTGTCCGAGTCGCCTCGAAAGCAGATCACCCCCGACACCTGTCCCAAGGAAGAGGACGAAGATGAGAAGAAGAAGAAAAAGAAGAAGTCGACGCCCAAGCGCGCCACAGTCGATGCCCTCGACCTCGCAGGCGAGTATCTTTCCCCCGCGGTCCGGGGGAACGAAGCGCTGAAGATGCTGAGCCCCATGCATGGCAAGCGGGACACCCTGACCCTCGGCCCGCTCGTCACCATCCCCGACAGTTTCCTCAACTGTCCCAGCGACGCAAATAAGTCCAACGGGTCGGCGTGTGCCTTGTGCTCCCTGTTCGGCGAGTCCGACGACAGCAAAAGCGAGAAGAAAGCAGCGCTCCTGACAAGACGCGATGGGGGTGACTCTTGCCCCTACTATCCACCGGGAGACAATGCGCGATGCTCCAACTCCGACTTCACTTCTCGGGACCCGCAAGACGATAAGACGATGACTCTGTCATGGCTCGGGTCGGATAAGTACGTATACTCGAAGTATCCGCGCTGTAACGCGAAGAACAACGGGCCAACCAATGTGGCCAAGGTACGCTACTCTCCCCAATCATATATGTACCCTACATCGTAAATTTGAACATCGACTGATCATCGGTAGTGGTACCTGCCGGAATTCATGACCGCCAACCAGAATATTGCGGTCAGCGACCCAACACGGTGCTCCGCAAAGACCATCAAGCAATCCACCACGCAGGTTGGCAGCGACTGGCTGGTCAATGGACTGGCTGGCCTCCCCACGAGTGACTTCCGAACGGAGCACATCTTCGAAGTGCACTTGGTCAAGCATTTCCTCGAGTGGGTGTGCGCGGGCAGCCAGGAGCTCTCGTACACAGGTCTGACCAAACTCCCATTTCCGAAGAAATGGAGTCGCCCAGACCACCAGTGGTGCGAGGATCTATTCGGAGGTTCGTATTTGTTAAGCCCGAGCTCACACTACGTGATGTGATGGATAGCGGAGAAAAGGGAGAATGAATGAAAGACGGAAGAGCTGACGCAAGTATTAATCACAGACCCGGAGAGCGGTGGATTGGCGTGGAAACAAAACGGCAAAGGCCCGGACATCAACTGGATCCAGCAGACAGCCAATGTACTGGGAAGTAACGACAAAGACGACCTGCTGGTCATGTACCACGACAAGCCAAATGGGGTGAAGAAGGTCATCACCGAAGGCCACAAGCCGGGATACGGGACTGCAAACGAGAAGGGTACAGCGGATGCGATCATGATGGTATGTCTCTTCACCTTCACCATTTCTTCTCAAATCCAGGACTATAACATGCATCGATACTGACTGTGGATTGCCATCCAGAGTGCCACCGTCTTTGACTACCTCCGCACCCTCGAATCCAAATGGACCAAACCCTCCAAAGACATCGAGAAGATCTGCGACGACTTCGACAAGCAGTACGAGTCGCGCAAGCCCTTCCAAACAACCGGCAAAGAGCTCAAGATGCCCGCGAAGCCCACAGGAGTAACCAGCTGGGGTCTGCGCACGCTCTGGTGCTACTGGATCGACAACCACCTGAGCAAGGTTGAGCAAGTCCAGTCGGCATGGCTCACGGCCTCCAGGTCCAAGATGGACGGGTTTCAGACGCAGCCGGCGACCGACTTCATCACCCAGGTCATCGACTCGGCCACGGGCGCAGCCTATAGCAGCAAATTCAAGTTTCCGCAGCCCAACGCGGGCAAGGCGCTTCCTGGGCAGCCTGGAGGCGCGGCGAATGACGTGAGTTTGTATGGCATGTGGGGAGGGAATGGGTTGGGCAAGGTCGGATTATAGTGCTACCTACATCATTAGTAGTATATAGTTATCCAATGTAGTAGCTTCCTGCCGAGTCATGTAACGATATCGCCTTCTTTGATTGATTATGTTGTCCCTCTGATGTCACGGTCAGTCGAAGAACCGGAATCCGAAGATGTAGCCCTGACGTCACCGGGCATATTGTGTACCCTGGATAGATCATATAAAGACTCACCTGTATCTTTCTCCCCGGTGCACTTACAATACTGCACAGACCCTTGTTTAACAGACCAAGACCAAGAAAGAAGAAAATGTCCTCCACAATTCACACCAGCGCCGGCGACAAGCCCGTCGACCCCTACAAGGCCAAATCGCTGCAAGACCCTCCTCTGCCGCAAAAGATCGAAGACCTGACGACCTTCATCTCGAGCACCAAATTCGGGATGCTCACCACGCAGTTGCCCAATTCAGAGTTCCTGACGTCGCGGTGCATGGCACTCGCCGGGATGGTACTTCGCTTCCCCCTTCCACCCAAACCCACAGCTTCCCAAAACATGCGATAAAGATGTACTCACAAGAATGAACGGACAGGAAAACGGCGGCATCGACCTCATCTTCCACACGAACCTCTTCTCCAGCAAGACCCTCGATCTCAGCCTCCACCCTTCCCAAGTCAACATGTCCTTCTACGACCCCGTCAGCGGAGGCTGGGCGTCGGTGTCCGGCGTCGCCAGTATCATTTCCGACCCCGCCACCGTCGAGAAATACTATTCGCCTGCGCTGTCCGCCTGGCTCGGTGACCTCGGAGATGGCGTGCACGACGGGAGTCCGTCTGATCCGCGCATTGGCGTCATCAAGCTGGAGGCCCGGCTGGCGACGTATGCGATTGCCAAGCGTGGTGCGATCGGCCGGGCGGTCGAGACTGTGAGGAGCGTTGCTGGTGGGGATGTCCCTGCTGTTAATAGTATTAGGGAGTTGAGCTCGGAGGAGCTGCAGGAGTGTATGTTCCTTTTTTTTTCGCCCCTCTCTTTCCTTTTAGCTTAATTTTTGGAGATGGATGCTAACCTTCATTCTAGGGCGTCGGACTCACGCGTGATTGGGATATTTAGGTCTAGCTTGTATGTTGATGTAATAATTAAATTCATTGTCCCATAATGTACAGTGTACGGTCCCCGGACCTAAAGCTCCCGACTCCATGGGTGTATAATCAAGGGTTAAAAACAATAAGGAACATCGCTCTCGTTGCGTCGTAAGTGTATGAAACACAGATCAAATCTGCTTGTGTTAGTACACCAGAAATACGAAGTGATATCAACGAAGATATGATCAGTAGAGAAACGTACCAGTCTCAGTGGCATCCGCGCTGGTAACCGCCCATTGTGCAGCAACATTGCGATGTTCTTGTTGGGCGTCGCCTGCAGCTTGCGGTATGCCTCGCGGATATGTCGCGGCTCCACCGGCGTGCGGCCCTCCTCGGGAGGATCAAACAGACCAGTTTCGCGTTTGCGCTTCTTAGCACTCTCGCCGTTGTCCGCTCCGCCGCGGCGGTTCTTCTCGCGATCCTCGCGCTCCTTCACCTTGAGCGCCTCTTCCGTCAACGTCTGGACGATCTCGAATGTAAGGAATCCCAGGATATCGACGATGTCATCGTTGGGCTTGGACTCGGTGACGATGCCGAATCCGGCCCATTCGCGGAACCGTTTGCTCTTACGGTAGGTGAAGGACGCCTGGCGACATTCCGACCAGAACACGTACTCCTCCTTGGTCATGTGCTTGGTGCGCTCATCCGCCGCTGCCAGCCGCTGCAGCGTGGCGTAGTTTTGCTCCTCCTCTTCTTCGTCTTCTTCGTCGTCGCGCTCCGGAACCTGCACCGAGTAGAAGCTGTTCACGTCCCACGCGAGACCGACGCGCGCTCTCTTGTTCTTCGGCTTGGCGGCCATGTCCTGCGGCCCCGCAACCCCTCCGGCCATGGGATCGTCCGCTCCGGCAAAGTCCGCCGCGTCGGCCCCACCCTTGTCGTCCGAGTCTTTGACATTCTTGCGCACATCTTTCCAGGATAGGAACGTCTTCAGACGCGAGACCTTGGCTTTGTCGTGGCGGATCAGGAAGATCAAATCATCGGTGGAAATGGAGCGGACTCCGCGACGTGTGGCTAGAGCTGTGCTGCGCGCAAGCTGGACGGAGTTAGTCTGGGCCTTCAACGCAACCGGAGGGAACATACAATCTCAACGACCTGCTGGCGAACGATTTCCTCAATCAAAGTGGTCGTATCTACGGCTGGCTCGGCAGTCTCTCCAGAGACGAACATCATCTGATGGAGAAGGTTAGTAAGAGTGGCCCTAAAGATTTCCTCTGGGTCCCTGGGCTCTTGAGGGGGCTGATCAGTCGGTCCGTCTCCAGCCTCAGAGCTAGAACACTCCGCATCAGAGGTTGGAGCACTAGAGGCTGCCCAATCCCTCTTGTCGGATGAAGCCTCTTTAGGCCTGGTGGCTGAAAAACTCATGATACCGGGAGGAGACGATCAACCCGTTGCTGTTGAGGCTGAAGACAAGCTGACCAGAAGAGATAGCAAGGGGGAAACAGGACAAAATCAAAGAAAGTGTCATCGTCAGGACAGCACTCTGGACTGCCTAATGCGGAAAATATGCGCAGAAAGCAAATGCTCACTTGTCCTAATATCAAATGCACCAGAACGAGGCCAGACGCGCAGGATCAGGAGAGCAGCCCCTGATAGAACGTGGGCTGTATTGCTCTCCAGGGCTCGGGTTTGCTTCCAACTTGCATTACATGATAATGCGACAGTAGTCCTAAAGAAAAAGTGACCTACCTGCTGGATTTCCTGCCGATACTTGGGGGTCTCATTCGACATGATGGAGATGGATATAGCGACTGGACATGTTCTAACAAGGCTGACAGCAACAACAGACGTCTTTCATTCAATTGCGACAGGTAATAGAGACCCAATAGGTTGCAGACAAACAAAAGAAGGTAGAGATATAAAAAACGAAGGTATAGACCAAGAGGAAGCCAACAAGGAAAGAAGATGGAGAGATGATGCTGGACCGCCTGGACGCGATCGGCCCGTTCCTTATCCGGATCATCGGTTTCTCCAGCCTCCGCCATCCCGCCGCATTCTGGTGGGGTCAGAAAATCTTCATTTCAATCGGTAGTCCAATTCCAGCAATTGATCAATTTGCTACTTTTAAAAACTCCTACGACATAATGCTGTACCTTGTGGGTTTAGGTCTCGCCGATGAGAAGGACATCACCGTCCGGGGCCTGGAGGTGGTGAAGAAGGCCGAGCGCGTGTACCTGGAGGCGTATACGGCCATTCTACTAGTGGAGAAGGAAAAGCTAGTGAGTGTCTTCTACGACCGATTAATGGTGACCTCCCAAGGCGATCATAGCTAAATAACAGTCGGTTCAGTAGGAAGCGTTCTACGGACGCCCCGTGATCGTGGCGGACCGAGAGCTCGTCGAAAGCGGCAGTGATGAGATCCTCGCGGGATCCGACAAGGCGGACATCGCTTTTCTGGTAGTGGGCGATCCATTCGGGTAGGTCAATAAGTCTCTAGTGGATCTGGATCTGGGAAGGTTGACAGGTGAACAGCGCGACCACGCACACCGACCTCGTCCTGCGCGCGCGCGAAATGGGCATCGCGACCAAGTCTATCCCCAACGCGTCGATCATGTCCGGCATTGGCTGCACCGGCCTGCAGCTTTACAACTTCGGGCAGACGGTCAGCATGGTGTTCTTCACGGAGAACTGGAAGCCGTCGTCGTACTACGACCGTGTCAAGGAGAACGTCCAGCTGGGATTGCACACGCTTGTCCTGCTGGATATCAAGGTTAAGGAGCCGTCGCTGGAGAACCTGGCGCGCGGGCGCATCGTCTACGAGCCCCCGCGGTACATGACGGTCGCGCAGTGCGCCGCCCAGATGCTGGAGACGGAGGAGGAGCGGAAAGAGGGCGCCTGGGGGCCCGACAGCCTGGCGATTGGGGCTGCGCGAGTCGGCGCGGACGATCAGAAGCTGGTCGCGGGGACGCTGAAGGAGTTGGCGGAGGTGGACATGGGTCGTCCACTTCACAGTCTCGTCCTCCTGGGTCGGAAGGCACACGATCTGGAGAAGGACTACATCCGTGAGTTTGCTGTGGATGCGGCCACCTTTGAAGCTAGTTGGCAAAAGGGGTACGGCGCCACCTCGTAACGGGGGATTGGTTCAGCAGACAACGACCGACATACGAATTCAACCCAAACGCCATGAAATTCTTATTATGACAAAATAGCGCTAAGACATCCTTGTACATCGCATCTCGACGTGGAAGCAAAAGCATGCCCTCAGACGGCCTTTTTGGTGAAGAACCGGGCCAGCTTGCCCGACAGCTGAGCCTAATTGCAGTCAGTAGCAGTTGCGCACGAAGCAGCTTCGCATGGAAGAAACAAAGCAAAGCTCTCCGGCAGACAGTAAGCAAGTAAGAAGATAAACTCACCGTAGGAGTCTGCGGCGTCTGCGGCTCGCGCTCATTGTCCTCCCCCTCATCCATATACTCATCGTCCTCCTCATCCAGCACACTATCATCGTCTTCCTCATACTCGGGAAAATACCGCTCCGGATCCCCATTATACACAATCCACCACCCAATTTTCTCGCCCGCCGCATACTTATCGCGCATCTCCGTCAACGCGGCCATAGCCTCGTCATCAAGCCCAGAGTCCAGGGACGCGATCTCGTCGGCGCTCCAGCTCAGGCCCGGCGCAGGCGCCCCGGGCTCTCCCAGCGCGAGACAGCGGCCCGCGACGTAGGCGAAATCCTTGCTGACGGCGGTGTCGCCCGTATCTTCAGGGTCGTACTGTTCGATGAAGCGCAGCTCGGGCAGTCGCGATACGATGCCGGGCTCGGTTTTAGCGAACGACTCCAGCAGCAGTTGGGTGGTAATGGGCTTCTGGAGATATTCGGCGGTTGCGTCTTCGAGGTTATGCAGGACGATGTAGACACGGATGCCTGTGAAGCCGGCGCGCGGCCAGCGGAAGCCGTAGACCATATAGACGGGCATGGTTTTCGGGTGCTTGAATGATGTTGAGAAATTGAGGATGGCTTGATTTCGGGACTGAGAAGGGAGGAGGTTGGGGGAATTCGGGGATCGTAATCGTTTTGGGTCTCGTTCGTCGCGTGTTGGTCGGTGGCTGCTGACTGCTGGCTTAGATGCGGTGCGGATGCCCGGATGCCACGTGGAGTATGTTCATGTTATGGCTGTAGGCGTAGAATGCAGCTGTCAGACAGAGGATGATGCATTCGTGGGCTTCGTCTCACAATGAGCCGTCGGGATCGAGTCATTGGTGCCCGTTTCCTGCGGCATGCGGCGCCAAGCCGATCGGATCGATAGATCAGCTCTCTTGGGCAGCATCCACGGCTGTATAGACGATATACTATCCAATTAAATACAACTGGGGTCTCAAGAGCAATAAGATATATACAGAAATATATGTATATTTTTAATCATTAACCACTTCAACCAGGCGTGTCTTAAGGATAGACAGAAGATAGTAGATAGACAAAGGCGGTGTGCCGGCAGTATGAGTCCAGGCCCGCCGCATTCAAGCGGAGCTGCGGAGAACCTCCTGGAAAAGCATCCAGATCACAGCAGTCCCTTGCATCAGCATCGCCGGGGATCTCATGTGTCGGGATGGTTCTCTCATTCATTCTCGTTCAGAACCGACAGTATGTGGTCCCGTGGTTACTGTGCATAGCATCGCACCCAGACTGACAACCGATCAGGGGCAAGACACGACTTGCCAAGTGGTACGCTCCGTATAGTGTGAGTCGCCCCCTCCCCCGCCCTCGGACTCACTACGATCAGAACTGGACGGAAGCTAACGGAGACTGTGGTACAGGATGAGGAGAAGATAAAGCTCAAGGGCGAGGTTGGTGCTACCCATCCATCATTCATCCACGGTGACGCAACTGTCGCCATGTCAAGCGGTCAACCGGCCTCAGTTACTAGATACTGAACGACACTCTCAGGTCCATCGGTTGGTGGCGCCCCGCGACCAGAAATACCAGTCGAACTTTGTCGAATTCAAGCGCAGCACCAAGGTCGTGTACCGGCGGTATGCGGGGCTGTTCTTCTGCGCGTGCGTCGATGCGACAGACAACGAGTTAGCATACCTGGAGGCGATTCACTTCTTCGTCGAGGTGCTAGATCAGTTCTTCGGGAACGTGTGCGAGCTGGACCTGGTGTTCAATTTCTACAAGGTGTGTGTGGACGGAGAATGGTGCAATCGCGCGCTGTCGTATCTTTGAAGATGAACCGGTCTGGGGTCCGAAGCTGACTGATGATAGGTGTATGCTATCCTCGACGAGGTCTTCCTCGCCGGCGAGATCGAAGAGACGAGTAAACAGGTCGTCCTGACCCGGTTGGAACATCTGGACAAGCTGGAGTGACGTATCAATGTGTTTGGGGTCACACCCGCCGGAGGTCGCATTGGATGGGCTATGGGAAGAGAAGTGGCCATAATATGGAGTTGGCGTTGCGGGAATCCTATACTATCGTTCCATGGCGTTGTGATTTACTACTGTTCCTTGTGATATTTGCCTCTATATTGCCAAGTTCTGTACTATTAAGCTCTACCGTCACCTGTATAGATGACCCGATCAGATAATATAATACCCACCAAACACCCTTTTTTTTATTTTCAATATTCTAAAATTAAAAACTAAAAAACTAAATCAATTATTCGGATTGGACTGAACCAAATTGGTCAGAACCCTAGGTCAACGACCGTGGAACCCAACGCCCAGTCCGGGGTAAACGCGCTCGGGTTGTACAGTACCTACAGGGCTGACAACAACAGCCGACATCAGATGCCGTGATGCTGCGACAAGCGGAGTCTACACCCACCTGCACCCAGCACGCCATTGCCCTGTCAATTAAGCTCAGATAACATTTCGGAGCTAAATGTAGCTTGTCTGGGAGTGTACAGCGGTGGTAAATTCAGTAATATGGGTGCCCCAGGCCGAGAGCCAGTGGACATGGTCTCCAGGTGAGGTGATCGTGCCTGAGGATTGCGAACGTATATAACTTGTCTTGGCGGGCATTTCTTTTATAAGGGCTTTCGCACGCCACATTTGGGTTCTCTTTTTTATTTTTCTTTCTCGATGCTCTTATGAATTGATCATTAGGTTGATTATCCCGTTCTCTATTGCCATAGTCATGATCATGAGGGTTACTACTATCATCTGCATGGACCGATCCCCCTAACCTCACTTCCTGGATGGAGGCCACATCCCCCCCCCAATGGCCTAACCTTCGGGGGCCCCCTCCCCTGTATGGAGGGACTCCTCTTTACCAGCCCGCCAATTTTCCGACCTTCCACCGTCCCCCAACTCCAACGATCAATACTGTCCACAGTCGTTCCGTCACAGTACGTCTCCATACAGACGCATACATACATACGGAGCACATACCGCGGGAAATACCGGCCCAGTCGAAAAGCCCATCCGTCGCAGCCAAATTCGACCTCCGTAACGGAGACAAAAACAGAATGGCAGGAAAGAAAATTGAAGATCGTCATTTGACGAACGAACCCTGGCCACCTATGGGAAGTCGGTGACACCGCGGCTGCGTACCCCACCGGGAGTTTAAAGGTTTCCAGTTAACTGTCCGCCCCCTCCACCGGCCGTGCTAAGCCGTCTTGGCATAATCATTATTGAAGATGAGAAACTTGCTGGTGATGCTAGAAACAAGGCGATCTCCGACGGCGAAGGACGGGAGACTGCAATTACACGATTGGTGGGAAGGGGTCAAGGAACTCAAGATGCTACATGGGGGAACGGGGGGACTGGACGGACGGAGATGGTGGCCATTACTTGGGGGGATTAGCGCGAATGCTATCTGGACGGGAAAACTGCTACGGTCACGGAGGATGGAAGTGAAGGTGAAGATGAACATCAGACAAGCAATTTCCTGCCACTGAAGCCGGTCGACCATTGGATGTCCACGCCAAAAACAAAAGTCAGGGAAAAAAGACGCAGAAAGGCCAACGAGCGTGCTTTGAGAGACCCATCATATGGACCGCCGCCGGATTCGGTAGGAGAAGTACCCAGCCGTGCCACCTCTATACTCCACACTTGGCGGGTAGTTAGTGTGAGTTCTGGACTGACTTACCTTCTCAGGTACGGAACGGATACTTTTGGGGACACGTTTTGTGTCAAACGTCCAGTCTGTGAAACCAGAAGCCAGACGGATTCATGACTCCTGAAACGAGCCAGTCTCTGGTGGGGTCTCATCTGTGATCGGGACTGATATCCACAAAGCCTTATCTCATGTATTTTGACCATCACGGAGTCCTTGCGGGTATGAAATCCTAGGGGATCAGTAGCTTCCAGATGATACCGAGGACGTCCCAAAGAGGTGTGCTAGCGACTTGAACCACACGGGCCCCGAAGCAGATGGGGAAAGAGAAAAACGCACCAAAGAAGACAGAAAGGATAGAAGGGAAATCAACCTGACACGATGTGGAGAAGAGACCCGTTTCACGAACCTGGTCCTGTCCGGAAAATGGAAATGGTACGCGTTGCCTCTGGAGTGTACAGCCAATGAGGACTCGAATCCTTCCCCGACGCACGGTACTCCTTTATGTTTTATTCCTTTTTTTTTTTCTCTCAGGCCTTCGAGATGCCCTACAGCCTTGGTGAAGGACCCACTGATCGGCAGCTTGAGGACTTCTCCTGCATTCTAAGACGGGGAAGATCTCACCACCAAAAAAGCCATACGGCGGATCGCTTGTGTTCGCCGACCGGGTCTTGGCAGTCCCTTCCCCTGTCTTACTTACTAGGGGGCGTTTGACCAAGTTCCAAGTTTCAATCCCGCGGCAATAATGCAGTCTGGATAACAAGAGGCTGGCCACCTCTGACAGGAAAACCTTAATGAATCCAACCGCGGGTCCTTGATGGAAAAAAGAATAAGGCACGCGTGTCTTGGCAGTGACTGAACCGTGGGAACTCCTTCGGAACCAGTCGTTCAGAAAACCCGCCTCCTGACTATCGTTGTTCTTTTGGGCCGATCCCCATGACGTGGACTGTTCTTTTTTTTTCCCTTTCCCCTTAGTCCTCATTCGGCTTTGAGTTTCCACCGTATCTGCCTCTTTGGTCCAGAACGTGGGTGAACCCTCTCCTTTCTCGAAGGTTGACCAGAGGCGATATGATACATGGCGCACCGTCGGGCTGTGGAAGAAATCCCCGTTTTGGCCGGCTAGTGGATGTATCCCATTGGACCAGGATCGGCATGAGAAGACATGTATCGACTTCTCGAGAATCCCTGATCGGTCCATGAGAGGGGACGGAATAGAATGATCGAATCGCATGTGCATGGTTGCCACATCCGGATTGACTTCCATGCAGGCCCATCGTCCGGAAGGGTAATCTGGGTCAAATCACTGACAGATTGATTGGATTTTAATTAATTACATTCACAGATTTAGTAGATGGAATTCAAGTGGAAAAGAAGTGTTACGTGGAGGACCATTCGGGTCCTATTGTCCATGGGCCACTAGGAATTCAATCTCAACCCCAGAACCATCACTTTGTTTTTTATGGTCTTTTTTTTATTTATTTATTATTCATTATTTATTTGAATTTATTTATTTTTGATTATTATTTTCTATTCTTGATCATGACTCTCCTTTTTAATCTCTTCATCTTCCAGTCCACTTTTTCTTTATCTTCTTCGCTCTCTCCTTCAATTACCTTCTGTCGTTCTCTTTTTAATCTTGGTCTCTTCCCCGACCTTCGTTGACTTTGTTGTGTTCTCTCATTCCACTCCGCCCTTCTTTATCCCTCGGATCGGTATACTTACGGCTCTTATCTAGCCGTCCGTCCTTCGCTTCCATCCCACCCCTCCCCCTCTATACCATCGTATAATTTATCCCACCATGTCGTTGATCCACTCCGACAACCTGGCGCCTCAGCCTGCTACGGATATCTTCACCGATGACACCTGCATCGATAGGCGCAAGTGCCACCGCACCGTGCCCATGAAGGTGCTGGCCCTGGGTGTGGGCCGAACAGGAACTGCCTGTATGTGCAACACGACTCTCCGTCCCCCCGGATTACAGAACACACACTGACGGATGTAGCTCTCCGCATTGCTCTGGAGCGTCTGGGCTACATGCGATGCTACCACATGATGTGCGCCAGTATGGAGAACCCGCCCGACTGCCTGATGTGGCACGACGCCCTGGCGGCCAAGTACGACGGCGTGGGTGAATTCGGTCGCAAGGAATGGGACCAACTGCTGGGTGACTGCCAGGTATTCATCATCTCCATCCTGTTGAAAGAGTTCAACTAACTCAATCCCTCCAGGCTGTCTGCGATTGGCCCGCCTGCGCGTTCGCAAAGGAACTCATCGAAGCCTACCCCAACGCCAAGGTCATCCTGACCACCCGCGAAGTCGACTCCTGGCACGCGTACGTCACTTCCCTTTAACCATCCAACCTATCGACAACTTGCTAATCCCGTCCGCTACAGATCCGTCATGAAGACCGTCCACTGGCGCGTCTCCGACCCCGAACACAGCTTCGTCTCCAACTTCAGCTGGGCCGCCAGCATGTACTACCCGATGCTGAGCAAGTTCTTCGAGACCTTCTTCCGCGGCGACTTCCCCAACAAGGGCAAGCAGGTCTACGAGGACCACGTCGCCTTGGTCCGCTCCCTGGTTCCCCCCGAGCGTCTGCTCGAGTACCAGATCGGCGAAGGCTGGGGCCCGCTGTGCGAGTTCCTTGGCGAGGACGTCCCCGACACGGCCTTCCCCCGCGGCAACGACATGGCCGACTTCTTCAAGCGCTGCCGCGGCCGCAACCGTCGCCAGATGCTCAACGCTGCCCTGCAGGCTGTCACGATGGGCGGTGCCTTGCTGGCGACTGGCTTGGCTGCCACTATGGCGTTCAAGCGGTTTGTCCGGTAAAATTTTTTTTTTTTTCTTTTTGTTCATTTTTCTTCTATCTCATGTGATATCAAGCGTGCGCTGGGCGCAGTGATGTTTTCCTTTTACTATTTTTTATTTTCATTTTCATTCTCATACTTTTTCTACTTTACATTTTATCTTGGGAGTGGACAGGCCTCGGAATCATCTTTAATCGCTTTCAAAACTTGGCTCCATGATCGGTGTGATGGCGTTAGTACATACACATACATACCTATACATACACATACACATATACATACACACATACGATATGCATACACTATACATAAGATAAATACAAGTGATCGTCTGAATTGAAATGCCTAGATAAATCCAAGAGTCACTGTTTCTATTTTAGTGCTCGGTTTGGCTACTGTCTGTTACAATGGGACTGGCGCTCACGAAAGGCCTGAGCGCAGGAAGACTAGATTATGGATGGAGGTGAGTGGGTAATGCAATAGAAGTGTTGACTGTATATAGTAAATGAGAGACTCTTCTTTCCTTTTCCTATTTTGTAATGTTATTTTATTTGTTTATTTGCTTCTTTGTTTGTTTATTTATTTATCAGTTTCACATTAAAGTAATACATCATCATTCCTCTCGAAGTGAATAGAGGTATATTTACCACAGGCCAACAACACAGCTAATCATTACCTATATAAACACGTATGTTTATTAACCAGTAACACAGCAGACACAATAACACTCCTGGAGAAAGACAAACAACAATTAACTCAGCCCTGTAAATCTTGCTGCCTAGAGGAAGGAGGGCTGGCTGCATATCCCGAGTAACTTGACTGAGGGCATGACGAAGTATGTCTAAACATGCATTGCACAGTCGACTTGGCATTGCTAATTGACTCTCCTGTGGTACTTAGATACCTAGCTAGATACCTTAGCCAGAGATTTGTCTTTGTCTTCGTCATACATCTGGATATTGATCTTCATTTGTAGCTTGTTTTCCTTATACAGCCAAGCCTGGTCTGTTTACCGCCAAGTCGCTATCCTGCATCCCTTGTGCGTGCGCAATCCAGCCTCTTTCATTTGCTGGGCATTCTTCCACTAGAACAGGAGCCAAGATACCTTTGTTGAGGAACTATTATCGTGGCTGTATAGTTTGAAAGACAAAATGATACCTGGCTCGTATTGCTATGTTGAAAAACCTCGTGAATAGTAAGGGTATGGTCAACCCTTGGCTACAGAAGAAACCGAGGTCGATAAAAAATACTCTACTATGAGATAGAGTGAGCTAAGCGGAACAACGCCTGCATATACAGATCAAGCACAGACTGTGTATACTAGACGATCGACTTTCCTGATAGCAACCAAAGCAAGATCTTACCGTCTTTGTATTGGTTAATTAAGAGTGATGTCCGTATCATACTTGGTAAAGGGCTACACTAGACAAATGGGATGAGATGAAGATTTTCCTGACTGGAAACGTCGTCTCTTTTTGACAAGGCTCCTCTGGGGGAATGGCCGTTGAACAGATAAGCTAGGCTAGATCAGCAGTACACTTCATGTGTTACCAAGTCCACGCTGATCCTAGCGTACCTTATATATAGACAGCCAGTATACGATATTCTGGGCATTATTTTACTACTTTGCTATGGCAAGTACTACATGCACACTGACTCAACGTCCCCACCAGCAGCCCTCGTGAAACAATAAGAGGTAATCCGACTAAATAACAAAGAAGGATGAGTCCTTGGCATGCCGGGTCCATCTCAGCCTGCATTACAAGCGAATGTTTCACGACATTAATCAGCCCTGCACAACACGTTAGATTAACAATGACTCGGACGTCTCCGCAGGTGGAGGTCAAGCAGTACTTTTGGAAATCCTGCTGCAGTTATTAATATTGTGTATAGCGTTGGTCGTGCGCGATAAGTAATTGCTTGCGCGGACTGTAGATCGAACATTTATTACACCAGGAATACTACACAATACTATTATCAATCGAGTATGCATTAAATATAGGTAGTTTAGATGAACCCCGTACTTTTTAACCACTCTTTAGTGAGATACCACAATGACGTCATCCAACATACCAGTCAAATCCTAAAATAAAACCACCATCTGCACAGCAAATGCAACAAGTCCAATCCAGCAAATATTAATAGGCCGTGTCTGTCACCCACAAATAGAATCAATCGCAATGATATAGGTACCTAGGTAGTGATCAAGGCGTTTGCCCCCAAAGATGCCGGTCTCGATCGCAGGCCCCATCCCGATCCCGATGTCGATCCCGCCTGTTCTCGAGCGCCGGACGGAACAGCTCCTCGTATTCTTTGAGCGCGCTACGGCTTTCGTCCGAGAGGGGGCGGTCGGAGAGCCAGCTTTGCGAGATGGTCCGTTGGAGCCAGGTTGAGGAGTGGCTGCTGCTGGTGCTTGTTGTGGTTGTTGTGGTTTTTAGGTAGGGTCGTTCGACGAAGTGGTCGGTCTGGTGATTATGTGATGTTGTTGGTGATGATGTTCTCTGCTCGGGGATGTGCGAGAAGTAGTCTTTGCTGATTTTTGAGGCTGCGGGGGTTGGTGCGGCTGGTGAGGATGGGAGGGTGGTTTTGTTGTGAGATTGGGGCTTCATCTTCGGATATAGGAAGGCTTGGTAGGTGTGTGTATGCATGAATGGGTGAGTGAATGGATGGATGGCCTATTGTCTGTCTGTCTAGTAAATGGGTTATTTTTCCGTTGTGGCTGTCTGATTATACCTTATATATACTCTGATATTTTCTTACGTGTTAAACGCCACATTCCATGACGCAATTGACCACATTGTGTTTTGATAATGACAGTGTGGTTAAGGTTTTTCCTTTGTTCCTCTTCTTTTTGATTTATATATATGTATATTTATAATATAAACTCTATATTGCATGACACTAATAGTGGAAAGTGGACATGGGCAGCCAACGGAGCAGGCTGCCCAGTAACTCGCCAGTCTTCCGGTAGCGCGTATCGCCGTCAACGTGGTAGCGCGTCACTTGATATTCAATTATTCCTTTTTGGTTGGAAGAGAAGACTCCACAGGGCGTAGAACCGATCGTGTAGATGTGGCTGCTCATTAGCATTTCTATACAGAGAGAGGTAGAAAGAGGGAGAAGAGGGAGAGTACCAAATCATCCACAATCCTGCTGTAATCCGCCTCGCTCAACTCGCCTTCACCCAACCCTAACCACTCCCCCATTTCTCCATAGCCACCGCCCTCATCCAAGTCCCCAGAATAACACCGGAGCGCCCGTATCGTCCCGTCCGTATCCACGCGGGACAATAAACCCACTAACACGCCCAGTTGGCGGCCTGTCACCGACCTGGTAGTACCATCAGCAGTAGTAGCAGCAGCAACCAACCTCCGCGCAGCAGGCTCCACCATCGCCAGCGACGGCGCAAAGAAATACCCAAATGGCACCCCCATCACTAGCACATCCATCACATCATCCAAACAGCTCCCTCCCATTCCGGTCCCAACACTGCGAACCACGCGACGCAAGTCCGCCTCCTCAAATGTGTCTGCCCGTTCATACCACCGGATTTCGCCGTGAGCGGGCCATCCGCGGGTGTCTTCGTTCTGCACGCCTACAATGGAGGATCCCTGCGCGGCGAGGAGCCCCACGGCGCGCTCGTACGCCGCGTAGTCGATGTGACTGTCTGCTACGGGTGGCGGGAAGGGGTGGTAGGCGTGGAAGTGGAAGATGCGCCAGAGGAGGTGCGATTCTTCGTGTGAGAGAACCTGAGCGAGGCCAGGTCGTGTTGCTGTTATGAGGTTGTCGAGACTGGTTTGAGTCCAGTCTGGTTTGTCAGTGTACTAGTACCAGTCGTAGTGTAGGATTGGTATTTATGGTCGAAATAGCAGCAGCAGTGTAGAACGAACACTTTTGGCCGTTGTCTCCATCCACGCAGTACTCATTGAAGATCTCCTCCTGATTGAAGACTGTATGTTGGGACTTAACTAGGATGTTTCGTAGACCTGTGAGGACCGATTCTACTAGAGTTAGTTGCTAGTATACGCTATAGTCATTGCTGGTGCAGGCCCACCGGGTGTGCTGCTGTCGAGATATCTTTGAGCATCGCGTTTCTGAGGCCCCTGTTGTCGACCTGCGAGCCAGAGTCCGATACCAGTGAAGAGCTGGGACATTTTGTTTTGGTTTATAGTTCGTGGGGTGGTGGTGAGGCTGGTGGTCATTTTAAGCGTGGTCGGCTGGCTTGGCTGCACAGCCCTGGGCTAGCTGCTTATACTAAATTAGGGTTATTTATAGTCTATATTGTCTATGTTCATGGATCAAATATGGACTGGATTTGAGGAAATCAATTACCATAAGTGATAAATTGAATGGATGTTAGTTTGGATTAGATTTAATTAGTTCACTAGCCAGGTGGTGGATCACTATCGTCTATACAATTCTACGGTAGTTGGAGATCTCGGAGATTTTACCATTTTATCCCCAGATTTAACCTCTCTACTCCATACTATTCCCCAGCTCAATCAAACCTCACGACGTCATCCATATCATGACAGCAGGATCGTCTTGGCAGACGAATCTTTATTGATCCCGCCGTCGTCTAACATGCCGATCCTTGCCTGTTTATCATTCCCCATCCCTGTGTCCATCTTTTTCACCCCTGGTAGCGGAGTCCTTTCCTACTACCTACTTTACTTTAAACCGTCCAAAGATCCTTGTCTATCTCATCGGTAGCTTTGTGTAGTAACTGGTATCGCTTCCATGACGTAACAGAGCAATGGTTCATGTTTATGTCTACGTCCACGTCCAGGGTAATGTCAACATCTGACATCACAGGGGGATCGGCAATCCGCACCACGTGTGGCGTTTGGCTTCTCCTGTTGTGCTTGCTGCATGGCGTGCTGCATGGCGTGCTTGCAGAGGGTCCGGCCTTTAAATCGGTAGGTTCTCTTCACCATGTATAAGTATCTGACTGACGCTCCAGCGACCCGATCTATTCCCCCCCGTGTTAACGGTCGAGCACCGCATTCCCGATCAGCTCAGTCCGGGCTACATTTTCGTCGGCCCGTACGAGACTGACAATGCAGGACCGTACATCTACGATGATACTGGAGTAGGTGATGTCCCCAAGACTATCATTCTAAATTCGTCGCTGACCTTACAGGAACTGGTGTGGAGCGGCTGGGGCAACTCCGGCCCCGGGAACGCCCACAACGTACACGTCTGCCAGTACCAAGGCGAAGACCACCTGTGCTTCTTCCAAGGCGTGCAGCAACGCGGGTACTGCCGCGGGCACGGCGTCATCATGGACAGACACTACCGCACCGTAAAGACGGTCGTACCCGGCGGGGGCATGGCGTCAAGCGACATGCACGAGTTCAAGCTGATCGACAACGGGCGCCACGCCCTCGTAACAGTCTACCAGCAGCGGGCATTCGACCTGAGCGCGTGGAACGTGCGCGCGGGAATCGGATGGGTGATGGAGAGCGTGTTCCAGGAGGTGGACGTCGAGACGGGGGCGGTGCGGTTCGAGTGGCGGTCGCTGGACCATGTCGACCCGTCGGCGGGATACACGTACCCGGCGCACACTGACACCTCGGGGACGGGGCTGGACTCGCGCTCGCCGTGGGACTACTTCCACATCAACTCGATCGAGAAGAATGCCGAGGGAGACTACCTGGTGTCGGCGCGGCATACCTGCGCTGTTTACAAGATCTCGGGCCGCGACGGGTCCATCCTGTGGAAGCTGCACGGGGCGGATCCCAGCTTTGCTAACCTCGACTTTAGCTTCTCGCAGCAGCACGACGCGCGGTGGGTGACGGAGAACGCCACGCACACGGCGCTGTCGCTGTTCAACAACGGCTGGAACGGCTTCAACAAGACGCATGACTTTTCCTCGGGCATGGTCATCGTCATCGACCACGTTGACCAGACTGCCGAGCTGGTCCACAGCTACGAACCTCCTCCCGACCGCCTCACGCTGAGCTCCAGCCAGGGCAACATGCAGACGACGGAGCAAGGTACGGTGGTGCTCGGGTGGGGGAACCGCGCGGCCATCTCGGAGCACGACGCGGAGGGAGGGCTGCTATTCTGGGGCACGCTCGGTCACCCCCCGAACACGACCAGCAAGACCAGCTTGATGAACTACCGGGCGCAGAAATTCCGCTGGGACGGCGACCCGACCGACATTCCGGCCTTATGGGCATACGCACCATCTATAGAGCAAAACAGCACCAGCACGACCCTCTACGCCAGCTGGAACGGGGCGACCCGCGTGCGTCACTGGCGCTTTTACGGCTCCGTCAGCCAGCACACGGGACCCTATGAGCTGTTACAAGAGGTTGTAAGGGACGGATTCGAAACTGCGTGCTCGGTGCCGCGGTACGTGCGCTGGTCGTACGTGGAGGCGGTGGACGGCGAGGGCAGCGTGCTGGGCAGGTCGCAGAGCCGGTTCACGTTCACGCCGTCGGGGGCGCTGCGGGGAATCTGCGGGCAGGAATCCTGCGCTAATGCGGCGGCGTTTGGGATGCCTGGGGAGGAGGAGGATGCGGAGCCGTTCATTCCCCCGACGGGGATCAACACGGTGCCGTGGATCGATCCGGATCATCCTGAGACGCACTTTGACTGGGGTGAAACGGGGGTGCCGGAAGGGTATCATGGGCATCATGAGGAGGATGAGGTGGAAGGTATGCACTTTTTTTTTTTTTTCATATCTTTGATTCATATTGAAGATACTGACTGTATAGAAACCTGGTGGTTAGGTGTGGTAGGTGCCCTGGTGGTGGTTGTCGGGGCCATCACGGGGATGACGCTGTATCGCCGACAACATCGTTTTACCCTGTTGGACAATGGATCAAGCGACAGTCTAGAGGAGATGGAGGGACGGAAATCGTCCCTATCCTCGGACGACATGGCGTGGTGGAATGGGCAGGCGAGCCTGCAGCATCAGCATCCATACGCACATCGAATGGACGATGGATGAGTCTTGTATCAGGAGGTAATGGAGATACAGTATCATACGGTATGGTTGTGTAATAGAATACAGATGAAACGTTTGACATGTTCCTGACTAACCCACCTGGAGAATATGTCAGTATCCGCATATCATATACTAATATACTCTGGAGTATACAATGGTCCTACGTAAGCGGCTGTGAGCTACATCCAGAATAGAAATTGATGGGATAATAAAGACAACTGCACGTTCCATGGTTGTTTCTATTTCCATCAGAATCTCGACCAGCTCTCTGACTTGCCAAGACACGGGCTTCAATGGTGGAGTCAAGCGTCGCAAGCCCAGCAATGCCGATCCCTGTATGGATTGTGTACCGTGTAAGATACTCTAGAGACTCCTTTCATTCTTCTCTCTTTTCTCTCTTCTCTCCTCCTCTTTTCTCTCGGACTCTCTTTCTCTTTCCCCTCGATCTTTCTATCTTTTCTCTCTTCTCGTTTTGATCTTCTTCTTCTCTTCTTCCCCTCCTTTATATCCAATCATTCGGTTCTTTCTCTAGGCTAACGGGGATCATGCTGAACTAATTTCCGAAACCAATTCCGATCCTCCGTTGTTTCTCCCCCCTCTATTCTATTATTTTTATTTATTTTGATTTTATTTTTTTATTCATTCCTCTTTAACCGGGAAAATAAAACAAAAAATAAAATAAAATAAAGAGAGAACTCTAATATACTAATAAAATAATAAAATATCTGACTTGGCGAGTGACGACCGCCAAGTCGACACCCTCAATGCCAGTCTCCAATTCTGCATTCCAAGGACATCATCGTCGTCAGTCGTCCACGACGACCGCTATTCCTTCCATCTCAACGCTCCCTGCCCCGACTCCCTCCTCTTCTTCCTCCATTCAGCAACCTAAGAGGGACCGGAATGCCCATCACTCCCGGGCCACTTCCTGGACGTCTGGTCACGATCAAGGTCCCGAACCCTCCCCCGTCTTCCCCTCTTCCTCCTCTCGCCGTCGCGGGAACTCCAACGTCTCCCTGGCGCAAGTCTCCGAGGGCTCCTCCGGCCGATACGAAGACGACGACGACGACGACTTCCACTTCCCGGACGACGCCGGTAACAATATGAACCTCAAAAGTACCTCCTTCGAGTGGCAGGGCCACGCCCGCAGTCGCTCCGGCCACTCCATCTCCCGGCATCTGTCGTCCTTCCCGTCCGATCCCTCCCCGCAACCCCGGCCCGGCCCCGTGACCTGGATGTCACTGCCCCGGAAGCAACAGCTGGGGATCTTGGGTCTCTGTCGCGTCTTCGATTTCCTGCAGGTCGCCTCCCTGCAGGCTTACATGTTCTACCAGCTCAAATCCTTCGACGAGACCCTCTCCGACTCCGACGTCGCGACCCAGGCTGGTATCCTCCAGGGCGCCTTTACCGCCGCCCAGTTCGCGACGGCCATCCCTTGGGGACGTGTTGCCGACGCCGAATGGGGCGGTCGCAAGTTCGTGCTGCTGGTCGGCTTGTTGGGCACTGCGCTGTCGTGTTTGGGAGTTGCTTTTTCGACGTCGTTCGCGCAGGCCGTGTTCTGGCGCTCGTTTGGCGGTGCTATCAATGGTACTGTTGGTATTATTCGGACTTCTATCGCGGAGAATGTCAAGGAGAAGAAATATCATTCGCGCGCGTTTCTCATTCTCCCAATTGGGTTTAACATTGCTTCACTGTTTGGTCCGGGTAGGTTTTTCCGCACCTAGAGTGTTTTTGAATATGTGTACTGACGAAATAGTCATGGGCGGCATGCTCGCTGATCCCGTCCGCGCCTATCCCACCCTGTTCGGCCCCAATTCGTCTTTTGGCGGCCAGACCGGCGTCGAGTGGCTGACGCGCTATCCGTACGCCTTGCCCATGTTCGCCAATGCCATCTTCTTGAGTGTCACGGCGGTCTTGGTCGGCATGTATTTCGAAGAGGTACATCATCTTCTCCATCTACCTCCCGGAACTAGGCTAATCCATCCAGACCCTCGATGCGTGCAAAGGCAAGCCCGGCCTGGGCACCTTTACCCTCCGACTCGTCGCCAAGGTCGTCCGCGCCACCGTCCCGTCGTCATCCCCCCTGCACCAACGGCTCCCCTTCGCCGACTACGACGAAGAGGGCCCATTGCTACACCGACATCGCGAGTCCGAGAGCTACGAGCTCGAGGAAAAGGCCGCACGGCCCACAGCACGCGCCGCGCGCATCCTCCCCTTCCGACGACTGTGGACCAAGAACGTGCTCTGCACGCTCCTGGCACAAGCCTTCTTCGACTTCCAGATGGGCGCCTTCAACAACCTCTGGCTACTCTTCCTCTCGACCCCGCGATACGACGCAGCCGACCCGGCGGCGCCCGCGCGCCGACTGCCCTTTATCTTCACGGGCGGCCTCGGCATGCTACCGCAGAGCGTCGGCTTCGCGACGGCCATCCTCGGCGTCATCGGCATGCTACTGCAATTCACCATCTACCCGACGATCAACGGCCGGCTGGGCACAGCCAAGAGCTACCAGTACTTCCTGACTCTATTCCCGCTAGCCTACGCCTTCGCGCCGTACATCGCACTGGCGCCGTCGTCGACCCCGCCCCCGGGCCAAGCCAACGGCATCTGGGTCTGGTTTTCTATTGTTGTTGTGCTGTTCTTGCAGGTCACGGCCCGTACCTTCACACTCCCCACCTCCATCATCCTTCTTAATAACTGCTCGCCGCATCCGTCCGTGCTGGGCACCATCCACGGCATCGGCCAGTCCGTGTCCTCGGCGTTCCGCACGGTGGGACCTATCTTCTCTGGTGGGTGGTACGGCTACGGGCTGGAGATGGGCATGGTCGGGTTCGCGTGGTGGCTGGTCGCGCTGGTCTCGGCCATGGGGTGCGTCGCTGCTGTTTTTGTGTACGAGGGGTCAGGGCATGAGATTTTACTCCCTGGGGAGACGTATGACTAGTGTATAGTTTTGCTCTCTTTTTTTTCTTTTCTTTTTTTTATTTTTATTTTTTTTGTTCTTTTTTTGCATCTGCACTGCATTCCTTCAATGTTTCTTTCGTTGTGTCATTTTTTGATCCCATGTAAATATTTTGGTGGTGTATAGTGACTTGTACAGTTGGATGATAGATAGAGTATATAGAGTATCGAGGATACTTGGACATATTCATAACACGTAAGATAGATAAGGTAGTCAACATGTAACATCAATCAATCCTCACAGCCGCCTCAGCGCAGCAAACCGCTTCGTCAGATCATCCACTTCGGGGATTTTCCCCCCGGCTGATGATCCTGACTTATCATTATCATTAGTATTTCCACCCCCATCCTTCTCCCCAGCATCCCCCTCCCCAGCAGTATCTCCATCATGATCCCCCCCATGATCCCCGTCCCCAGGAGAATCCAACCCATGACCCCCCGGGTTATACCTCTCCGACCTCACAGCATAAGCCCTCGCAATCTCCTCCAGATAACAGTCCACGAGCTCCTCGCTCGGCGCACGCACCCGCAGCGCCTTGACCAGTTTCGGAGGAACCCGCACGCCCGGCACGCGGTCGTCTGCGGCCAGCGCGGCGAACTCTTTGCCGTACCGTTCTGTGAGGAGCGCGCGGAGGAGGGTCAGCTCGCGCACTTCGGTGGGGAAGCGCGCTTGCGCGTAGATTATGGAGGTGCTGGCTGTGTCGAGGGGCGGGGAGATGTATTCTTTTTCTTCTTCGGGGGGTTCTGAGGTTTCGGGTTGGTTGTCTTGTCGGGTGTCTTGTTCTTGTTCTGTGGAGGTAGCGGTTTGCTTTGCAGATGTAGACGACGGAGAAGGAGAAGAAGGAGCAGGCGAAGACGGATTCGAACTCGACCTCCAGAATGAAAACGAAAACAACCCCGCCTCGTTCTTCTTCTTCTCCCTCCCCGCATCATGTCCAACCTTCCCAGAATGAGTACCATGCTGCTGCTGCGCCTTCTGCAGCTGCAAATAATAAGACCGCATCTCCCCCCTCATCGCCACCCCCTTCTCCGAAAACGCCACCTGATCCAGCAGATTCGCCCGCGCAAGCACCAACTCGCAATACAGCTCGACCATCTCCATCACCTCCACGGCGGTGTCGGTCGCGATGACATTTTCGACCCGTATGCGCGCTGACTCGTCGCGGCCTTCGGCGAGGAGGGCGGATAGCTCGCGCCGTTGGTGGACGCTTTGCGCGGAGGACTTCTTCTGCAGGAGGCGGAGGCGGGGGATGAGGAGGTGGAGGGTGGAGGTTAGTTTTGCCTGTGTGCTTCTTTAGTATTCGATATGTATGGTCTTTGTGAAGTGGGGAGGGAAGGAGAAAGACGTACGGTTTGTGGGGAGGGAGGCATTTCTTTTGTCTCTTTCTTGCTTTCTCTTCTGCTATTGTTGCCTGTTGTTGTTGTTGTTGATGATGTTGGTCTGTGTCTGGGGATTCGATGATGCGGAGATAGGGTGATTACGTAAGTGTTTATCAGGACTATATAACTAAGCCCTACTATAGTTCGAGTTATGTGGATTAAACAACAGAGATGACTTGGAATACAATGAGAAATAAATTAATAGATAAAATAGTAAAAAGCTTTGTAAATGAAGATAATAACATCGTAATCAATGCCAACGTAAATCATAGGCAAAAGTATTCAAGCGTATATAATGCAAGGCCCGCTTATAAGACCTCACGTACACCCAGCACACCCATCACCATCGCCACTACAAACCCCACAGAGACTACATCCCGAGTGCTTCCACTCTGGGCAGAGGAAGAAGGCGTCGCGGTCCCGGTCCCCGCAGACTGGGCAGTACCGGTCTCGATCAGCACTGGCGGTCGGTAGGTATAGCTGGAGGAGGATCCGCCGCTGGAGCTTGGGCCCGACGTGGGGCGCGTGGTGGAGGGCGACGACGTGCTGCTGGTCGGGGCGTCGGTGCTGGTCGGTGCTTCGGTGCTAGTTGATTCTTCGGTGCTAGTTGGTTCCTCGGTGCTAGTTGGTTCTTTGGTGCTGGTTGGTTCTTTGGTGCTGGTTGGTTTCTCGGTGCTGCTCGGAATGGACAGTGTCGTCGAGGACCCCTTGTCGTCCTCATCCTCATCATCGTCGTCATCAGAACCAGCCTTATCAAACACCACAATATGCGCCTTCGCCCCCTTAGGAACAGTGACCACGCAGAACGCACCACCCCCCGCGCCCTCCTTCTCCGACTTGCCGCACACTTCATTAACAGCGTTGACATCCGGGTCGATCTTGCACGGCAAACCCTGACAATCGCCCCCGTCGCACTCAATCTCCACCCCGAAGTCCGGGACCACGTCGCGGAACGGCGTCGCCGGCTCCAGGTAGACGGGGTTCCACGCGAGCTTGACAAACGTCTGCCCTTTTTTGTCGGTGTTGGCCCCCGCCACGTAGGGCGACCAGTTGCCGTATGGGTTGGATGAGGTGCCCCACGCGCAGGCTGTCTCGGGATCGTACCCTGGGGGGTTGATGTAGAAGCTGTGTTTTCCGATCAGTTCCTAGCTCAGGATTCATGTGGACGGGGAAGGAAGGCGTACTGCGCTGACGTCTCGCACCAGTAATCCGGGTCGGGCACCGCCAGGGCCGTCACGTCCTCGACCATAGTGGGGATCAGCATCGCTTCGTTCCCTGGCAAGACGGTCTGACAGAAAGACACCCCGCCCTTCTTGCACTTGCTGCGGGCGGCCACCGCGCCGGTCCCGTCCTGGCAGTAGGGTTTGTCAGGGAAGGGCTTTTTGATCTTGCCGTCGTCGTCGCAGTAAAGACCGCCGTTCTAGTCCTGTTAGCCGAATTCTATCCAACTATTTCTCCCAATAGCCGAGCACCTACCATGGACGCGGGATAGCTGTACGAGGTCGCGTCGGGGTCCCACTGCATGGACAGCTGACCCGGGGGACAAGCGTAGGGACAGTATCCGCCAGGCTCGCACGATTGATCAGGGCTCAGAGCCCAGCCGCCGTTCGTCATGCTCGGTGTGATCTCAACCAGACCGGCGTCCTTGGGGAATTTGCAGCTTCCACTCCGCTTCTCCAGGGGCTCCTCGACGCTGGCGTGACGATGGCGGTGGCGGTGACTGTGGCCGTGGCCGTGTTGGGCAGCCCCCGCGCAGGCGAACAGCGCCAACCATGTCGTCGTATAGTATCGCATCGTGATCTCGATCCGACCCAGGGTCTACAATCTCCAACGAAAGACGAGGTCTTGAACCCAAATGAATGACTGGGGTGAAAAGGGACAGACCAAGCGATGCATAAACAAAAGAGAGAAGAAAAGGAAATGGGAGAACTGGAAATGAGAGAGGCACAAGCAGGCCACTGAGGCCGGGACTAATGAAACCATCGTTGGATTAACTTCTTAGTTCGTCCTTGGCAGGAGACTGCGCCAATCAATCTCTCCCCGGGTGTTCATGCGCGTCTCCACTGTAGGGCTATCGTTCCATTCAATCCCGGAGTATACATGGACTCGAAACCCCTTCAGATGAGGATCGGCCACGGAAGACGACTAAGAAACGTCCAGACCCGAGGTTCACCGCGATCGGCACATCAATATCACCATCTGGCTGTCACCGGAATTGGGATGTGATTTAACGATGGCGCTTGCCCGTACACTTCTATAACCCCGACGCGCGCTGTGGTGTAGTGTAGAGTTTGTAAAGGGGGATCCGTGTCACCCTAACCGCCGGGGAAGGCGTCGACTAGTCGCAATAGTCGCTCTCGCAAGAGGACAAGGTATCCGATGAGAAATGATTATTGCAGCCAGTCAGTCGCCTGCGTCTAGCCGTCCTTCTGACCTTCCATCCCCCTCCATCCATCAAACACGCCCGTCGTCTGCCCCCCCGTCGTCCCCTCGCGCCATCCCCACGCCACGCAATAATGTCGAGCCAACAGCTTCCATTCCTCCATCTCATCGAGCATCTCCAACCCCGCCACCCGCTCCTTCTCAGCCTCGTCCACCCATCGCTCCCACAAGAAATCCACATCCGCCGCCGCCTGGCCCCCGTGGAACCCGTGCTCCTGTAGCCGCCGCCGCTGCGCCTCCAGCGTCGCGTACTTGTGTAATGTAGGCAACTGGATGCCCCGCGTCGCCAGATTCGACACCATTGTGCGTCCGAATGCGTCATCCGGCCGGATTGGCTCGTACAGGATGAGACCCAGCGGCGACGGCGGTGTCTCTCCGCTTCCTCCAAACAGTGTTTCCGTTAGATACCCGACCACGTCGGCCGCGTCCCCAGGCGACAAGTACACTAGACAGCACTCGGAGATCACCAGCGTTGGCAGCGTCGGGTCCACCTCGCGCAGCGCCGACGTTGTCGCACCCCCATCCGGCGCCCGCTCCCCCTCTTTATTCCCTCCCTTCTTCAACGACCGCAGATCCAACGGGTGAATGTGATACGGAGGGGAGTGCAGCGCATCCCCCGCCGTGGAGATAGCCACATCCGCACCGAGCGCACGCTGCAGCAGTGGCGACGCACGGATAAACTTAATCTTGGCAGCTGTATTCACGGCGAAGTCGATCTCATGGTAGACGAGGTTTTGGACGGGCGGGTGCGACGCGGACGACAAGAGGCGGAAGATGCGCGTGTCGGTGCCCGCACCGAGCGAGATGATCTGTTTCCTGCTCGTCGCGGGCACCCCATCGAGGAATCGTCGGACGAGCGTATCGATTACCGTTGTTCGCACGTAAGTGCCTGTAGTTTGTGCGATTCGGAAACGATCAGGCGGGCGCGGTCTTCAGTTGTGAAAGGATCGTCTGCGTACCTCTGTTGATTATGGGCAGGCGGCGAGTCTCTGCCCCCGGTTGTGTCAGAGCCGGCGCATATGGGTCGTCGAGATATCCCAGACGAACGGCGCTCAGACGCGACACCCCGGCGTCGTTGTCTGTGCCTTGCACTACCTGGTCTTGACTGCCTGTTTGCGGGCCCCCACCTCGACCCCTCAATCGGCCGCGACTCCCCCCGCCTCCGCGGCGCAGTGTGTTGAGGTTGGGAATCTGTGGTGCCGACATGCAGGGTGTTGATAAACTAATTGCGCGAGAGAAAGAAGGTGGATGCGCAAATAAAAAGACGGCAGGTGTGAAAAAAATAAGTAGTTGGATTGGAGAAGAAGCTCAAGCCGATCGGAATGAAGTGATGTCAATCCGGTCTAACCCCATCGGGCAATCCGCGACCTGACTAAAAATGATGTCTATTTTGTCTACTCCAAATCTGAACCCATTCCTCTATACAAAGCTAACGTTGCAGATCACACAAAGTTGAAGTTGTTCCGGCACAGAGGACAGCTGCTCTGGTTGCTGCTCTTGAACCACCGGTACAGACACACCGAGTGGAAGGTGTTCTTGCACGTCGCGCACCGCTTGTTCGGCGTCTGCATGTCCGTTGAGATGACCGAGTAGCAGATCGCGCACTCGCTCTGTCCCTTCATGGCTCCCTGCACGTTCTTCCGGAAGGCCAGCAGCCCGTCGACCAGGTTTCCGTTCGCGAACATGATCACCCCCTGGATTGTGATCATCCAACCCTTCCACTTCCGCTCGTCCACCAGCACCCGGCTGCGTCCCGTCACGAGTGCCGGCTGCAGCGGGTATGCTGGGGGCAGAGAGATCGACACTGACACCGGCGGCGACTCCTCGTCCACTGGGATGCTGGCGATGATTTCCGCCGTCTTGGGAGAGATTTTAACCGCCAAGGCACGTTCCTCGTTGGGGTCTTGCGTCGCCACCCACTCGGTGACGCTCTGGAAGGAATCGGCAACGACCAGGGGCGAGACCTGTCTGGATTAGCATGTAGAAATAGTAGAATCCCATATGGTACTCACGAATCTCTCGGTCCAGCTTTCTACCGGCCCCTTGATGCGCTTCTTCGTGTCGATCCACCATCCCTTCGTCACGGTGGGAAGGTGCTTTAGGCATAAGTAATACAAATGAACCAGAAGCCACTGGATCTCTCTCTCATCCGTCTCCGACTGGTCGAGTTCAAACGAGCGAATATCAAACTTGGATGCGTCCACAAGTTTTCCGTTCGACGTCTCAAGAAATTCAAAAGTAAAGTTCAGCAACGGAATGAGCACGTCGTTCTCTTTGATGCTGTTCACGTAGTGCTCTTCCACAGTAGCAGACTATTTTGCGTAAGCCGGGATATCCCATCAGAAGGGGTGAGGCTAAGTATGAATTGACGTACCGTGTTGACAAAATGGTCAAAGACCACTTGCCAGCTCAGCAAGTATGACCGGACCTCTGCCCACATTCTATCATCGCCGTCGGAGAGCGCTATCGATTCCGAGCTCGGTGCCTCAAGCAGCAGTGATATTAACTCATTAGGAAGTCGGACAGTCGACTTGGATAGAGCCACATCGAATGACACTTGTTCCTGGGTACTTGGCACGTAGCGATGGAGAATGGTATAGGCTGCTCGTTGCACGGCTCGGCTCTGAGCCGTCAGGAGAGGGAAAAACTTGCTCACTTCCTCGAGACCCTCAGTCGGAACGACAGTGATTAAGCGACAGAGGAGGTCGACGGCGACATCCCGCGGCTGGTAGGAACTCGTTGATGAATCTGTCCGGTTATCAGTTAGCGGCCCCTACGTATCCATGAAGGATTTACGAACCGAATTTTCTCAACGTAGATGTCAAACTGTTGAACAAAGTCGCCTTCTTATCCGACCAGGCGTCTTTCACGTCGTCATTGCTGTCCTCGTTGTCGACGATCCCCTTCAGGCGAGTGAAAAGTCGGAATGACGAACACAAAACTGGCAGCGCTTCATCGCCAGCGTTTGTCTCTCGCCATGTCCTACTAAGGATCTCCACGCACTCTTCCCAGTGTGACCCGTATATTTCACTGATACAGGGTAGCACAAATGACAATGTCTGGAAAATTTCTCCCTGGACAGCCAGAGATGTTTCCTCAGACTGAAGGCACTGCAGAAGATGTTTGACTAAGAACACCACACGCTGCGTCGGGATGGACGCCGCGATGTCTTCGTCCCCGGGTAGAAGAAGATTCAAGAGCGCCAGTTTTCGCAGACCTAAATTGAGTCAGCACCAAAGCAAAAGCAAAGTTTGCTTCCTTGCCACTCACCATCCTTTTTCTCGTCCGATGGTTTTAATCCAGTGGAATCTGCGACAAGCTCATTGCAAAGTCGTGTCCCGGTAGGATTGGAAATTATCGAGTCTCGCAGAACGGCAACCCAAGAACTGGACCAGATGGCATTTGCCGCTCGAGTGTCTCGGCAAAGTTTGGTAACCTCCTCCGGAGATTTGGCCTTGTGCGACAGACTGGCACTGTCCATGATCTTCGCGAAAGCTTCGCCGACCCGGTAATCCCTTGGAGAAAGACCAGCCAGCTCCTCGAGTTTACTTTGCCAGAAGGAAGTTATCTTGGGGGCAACGCTTTCGGACTCAGTCCAATCCCTCATCACCTTTCGGCCCTCATTGACAACTGCCATGTATTCCTCTCGTTGTTCAGGGAGAATCAGTCCAGTGATGCCGTTGGAGTTCTCAATGCTCAAGTCATCGTCGACCAGTTGGACCGACAGAGGAATGTTGAAGAATAAGGTTTCGAGTTCTTCGACATCGAGATCCATCGTGATGTTGAAAAGAGAAAGAACTCGGGTGGTGAAATATACCAGTCGGAACGCAGATGAGCAGTGGTTAGAATCGCGTGGCACCTTTTCATAGCGTTCCTTGAATTCTTCTGACAAAGTACGATCAATAAGGTGCACAGTGCCTCCTAGTGGGCTGGTGATAACAGCTGAAGTCCGAAGAGGAAAGTCGAGGAAGGGTCCTAAAGCCGCGGCCCAAGATTTGCGCGAAGGTAGCACATCCTTTGCTATACGACGAACGTCTTCGGATTTAGTGTTATGTAGCAATTCTTCGGCGATAATCAGCAGCGATTCGATCCTTTTTGACGTTAGCAGATACCCCATATTTTTTATCTTCGGCGAAGCACTTACGAGAGCGACTCCTCAGTGACATGATCGAAATTGTGCTGGAGAATCTCAAAGCTGGACTTGGCACTTGTCTCGCTGACGATAGAATCCTTCAGCGTCTTGATCAACGACTCGGAAAGGTTGGATACTTCTTCCTCGGGAGATTCCGCCAAGAAGAGTAACTTTCCAGTCAGCTTGGAGCCGTTGTTTCCATTTTGAAAGCCGCGGACAGCTTCCCGGACTGAGCCCGCAATTTGCGAAAGGCCGTGCAGGGCGTTGGTGACTTTACTTCCATCAGACAGTGCATCAACAATTGACATGAACACCTGATCCGTCAAAGCCCCATGTGAACTCTTGTTTTGAAGGACCGCGATAACAATCGACCAGTGCAGATTGCTACCTCTGCAGGCTTGGTCAAGAGCCCGCATGATCAAGGAAGGCAGCCCGCTCTTATCTCCCACCTCCTTGAAATCCAGGGTTGACAAAAGCTTCTGCACAGCATGCGCGTTAGACGATCCAGGTTCAAACTGTGCGACTTTCTCAATAACAGTCTCAAAGCTTGGACCAAACCCATCCCACGAACGACAGGACAAGATAATGGAGATCAGGCGGTCGCCAGATGGCGAAAACAGAAGCTCAGGTGCATCAACTTGCACGAAATTCAGCAAAGCTGAAGAGCCTTGCGCAATTTGTGGGACCTTCCGAATCGTCTCCTCAACGACACCTGCTGCTCCATATGGCTTACCATTTCTGGTTCGCAACACTTCCAGGCAGTTCTCAAGCAAGGTCGAGTTGGCGTTTTTGAAAGCCGCCAATATCCGGCTTTCATGCTCCGAATCCGCTACTCGGGAAAGGACTGCAGCCTCGAGGGCAAAAAGACGCTCGGCTTGGCTGCACACTGAATCTTGGGAAGCCCTGAAGTCCTGGGACTGCTCTGGACAAGATATCTTGACAGCTTGGAGCAAGTCATCCGACATGACCGTTCCTATATGTTCCAGTTCCGCTTGATACCCATGCGTTGCTAGAGTGACAAGATAATCTGTGCAGATTGCTTCAGCCGCCAAGGCAGGAAGCGACCACTGGGGTCGATCCTGTTCGGGTTTCACGTATTGCAATGGGATAGGAGATAGTCTGTTGCGCAAGAACTCCGTCCTACTATCTTCTGGCAGCAAATGAGCGAGCCATATCCCAGTATCAATGTAGGACTTCCATGCAGCTGCCCGGTTCTGGCGAGGCTCTTCCCTTGAGTTTAATCCCTCTTGGAATGACTCTACCAACACCGTTGCACCTCCGAGTCCGATGTTCTCTTCGCCGGTATGTTGAGTGTCAACCTTGGCCAATGTTTGCAGTGGTATGATTTGCAATAACTCATGAAGATTTGGCCAAAACGAGCCGGCACCGCCCTCGGAACCCTTCTGGATGTACTGTAGCAAACGCTTTGACGGTGACGATTTTCCAGTATAGTCTTGGCTCCATAATTGAGGCCGCACAGATGTCATCCGCAGGAGCGACTCGGAAAGATCCGAGGAAGACCCAAGCTGAGAGATATGCAAAGACTTGCCGATCACAGCGGCACTAACAAGCTTCCAGTCCAACAGTTCCGGGCCTTTCGACACCGCAGATCTGAGAAGGGTATATATCGACTTGCGCACAAACGGGTCCTCGTGGTAGCAAAGAGCCCACAACGATTTACTACCTAGTAGTGTTTCGATCGTGACGAGATCTTTTTCCAGATCCTCCTGTGCTGCATTTCCTACTTCGAGTCAGGCCAGATTGGGATAATGCTGGGTTTCAACGGGCATACCTAAGATCCGATTAAACAACAAGAGCGCAGTTCCTACCACACGAGCATACTTCGCTTCTGCATCGTCTGGCTTGACCGTCCTCTCGTCACTCAGAGTCAGGGCAGTCTGCTGAAGGACTACATCGTCTACAAACGCAAGGATCGAGCTCTGGTAGACCTTCCAGACACCATTTCTCTTTTCATCGGTAGAGAACACACGGGTAAATGACTCCACAGCAGATCGATGCACGGGCTTGTCGTTGTCGTAGACTCCAGCAATCCATGGCCCAATAACCTTGGGTAAAAAGCGGACAATCCGCTTCCCTACAAGGGATGCAATGGACCCTTGTGTGAAATGAGCATTTTGTCTCACTCTCCGGGAGATGTCGATTGACGCCCGGGGGTATATTTTGACCTGTCAGGTCTGCGATCAGCAAATTGTCCGAATCCGCATAGAATGGAGACAAACCCAAGCTTCCAGGAATCCGTCATCGAGGGTCCCCTTGCGAGATTCTACACTCGCAACATAATCCTTTAGGTCATCTAGTGCTTTCGTTCGTGTAACTTCATCCTTTTTCAGGAAGTTCTTGAATGCGATTGCCAATTGTGGCTCCGAAATCTGCGACAGATTGGGCGGCTCCGTCACATATGTGAGAGACGACGGTTCCCTCCCTGAGCTAGCAGACGAAGAAAACGCCCCAAATGAGCTAAAGGCACTCGTAGCGGCACGGCTACTCGAGGCCTGAGATTTGAACTTTTTACTCATTAGTGAGTGTGGGGTAGGCGGCGGGATATAAATGAGCGAATAGCTAGTTGCAAAGGTAGGTCAGAAGAACCGAAAGAGCGTCTGGGCAATTGATGACACTCTATCACGATCGGTGTCTATTGAAGCTGCATTCCAATTGTCCGTTGTCAGTTTGTTTGAGGTTGTCGACCGCACCAGGGCGTCATTGGGAGAATAATACAGTGATTTGATTGATGATGATAGGCGTGACCCACGATATCTTATGTCATCAGTCGGGCTTCCCGATCGGGACATTGCGGTGCACGTGATGTGGTGTCATCGATCGTCGAAAGAGGCAAAGGCGGCCATGGATGCCTGGCCGCGCTGGAGACTAAGGCTTCATTTCTCTTCCCCGTCAACTGAGCCAGCTTGAGCCTCCTGCTCAACCTGCATCATGAAATTCTTTATTGAGTAGGCTGAACCTTTTCTGATATCCCGTTCCCGATGCAAGAAAAGTTTGTTCTAACCACGCACTTCGTCACAGTGAACTTCCGGTTCTTTTCCCGTATCCGCGCATCTATCCCGAACAATATGCCTACATGTGCGATCTCAAGAAGGCCCTCGATGTCGGGGGTCACTGTGTCTTGGAGATGCCTTCGGGAACCGGCAAGACCGTTTCGCTGCTGTCCTTAATCATAGCTTATCAACAACATAAACCGGAGCATCGAAAACTCATCTATTGTTCTCGAACCATGTCGGAAATCGAGAAGGCCCTAGCGGAGTTGAAGGAGCTGATGAAGTTTCGGACTGAACAACTCGGGTATACCGAGGAGTTCCGCGCATTGGGTCTGACGAGCCGGAAGAACCTGTGTCTCAACCCGTCCGTCAATCGAGAGAAGAGTGGTGCGGTAGTGGACGCACGATGTCGGAGTTTAACGGCCGGATTTGTCAAGGAGAAGAAGGAGCGAGGAGAGGACGTCGAGCTGTGCATATACCACGAGGTATTTAGGCATCCAAACACCAATGTGGTGATTGTGACTAAACTTTCTAGAACCTCGACCTTCTCGAACCGCACAACCTCGTCCCACCCGGTGTCTTCACTCTCGACGGTCTGCTCAAGTATGGGGAGGAAAATAAACAGTGCCCCTACTTCTCCGCACGGCGCATGGTAGGGCTTTTCACCTATAGATCTGACTGGACCAGAGCTGATATGCTTGAGTAGATGCCGTTTTGCAACGTTATCATCTATTCGTATCATTACCTCCTCGATCCCAAAATCGCGGAACGAGTTTCCAAAGAATTGTCCAAAGATAGCATCATCGTCTTTGACGAGGCGCATAATATTGACAACGTGTGCATCGAGTCGCTCAGTATTGATATCACGGAAGATTCCCTACGAAAGGCTACCAGGGGTGCGAATAACCTCGAACGCAAGATCACCGACATGAAGAGCTCAGATGCGGACAAGCTTCAAAACGAGTACACAAAACTTGTCGAGGGATTGCGGGAAGCAGAACAGTCCAGAGAAGAGGAGCAGTTTATTTCAAACCCGGTTCTTCCAGACGACCTACTGAAGGAGGCAGTACCGGGGAATATCCGGCGCGCAGAGCACTTCGTCGGTTTCCTCAAGAGATTCATCGAGTACCTCAAAACCCGAATGAAAGTCACACACACCATATCCGAAACACCTCCTTCATTCTTAACACATGTCAAGGATTTGACCTACATAGAGCGCAAACCTTTACGATTCTGTGCAGAACGCCTTACCTCGCTGGTGCGTACTCTGGAGCTTATCAACATTGAGGATTACCAGCCGCTTCAGGAGGTAGCAACATTTGCAACGCTAGTTGCAACATACGACAAAGGGTTCCAGTTGATTCTCGAGCCGTTCGAATCGGAAGCTGCGACTGTGCCAAACCCGATCTTACATTTCACCTGCCTAGATGCGGCCATCGCGATTAGGCCCGTGTTCGAGCGATTCAAATCGGTCATCATCACATCAGGAACCCTATCGCCTTTGGAAATGTATCCGAAGATGCTTGGATTCGAAGCTGTCTTGCAAGAGTCATACAGCATGACTCTCGCACGGCGGTCCTTCCTTCCGATGATTGTCACCCGTGGATCAGATCAAGCCCAGATTTCCTCTTCTTTCCAGATACGCAACGACCCCGGCGTCGTCCGGAACTACGGCAACATTGTACTTGATTTCTCGCGAGTCACGCCAGATGGAGTTGTTGTCTTCTTCCCTTCGTACTTATACATGGAGTCCATCATCAGCATGTGGCAAGGCATGGGAATCCTGGATTCCATCTGGAATTACAAGTTGATCCTCGTCGAGACCCCCGATGCCCAGGAGTCATCCCTTGCCCTAGAGACTTACCGGACCGCATGCTGCAACGGCCGAGGCGCTATTCTTTTCTGTGTCGCGCGGGGCAAAGTCTCCGAGGGGATCGATTTCGACCACCACTACGGACGCGCCGTGCTGTGCATCGGCGTCCCATTCCAGTACACCGAATCCCGCATCCTAAAGGCTCGCCTCGAATTCCTTCGCGAGAATTACCGCATCCGAGAAAACGACTTTCTTTCCTTCGACGCCATGCGACACGCCGCTCAGTGCCTAGGTCGCGTCCTCCGCGGCAAAGACGACTACGGTGTGATGGTCCTCGCAGACCGACGCTTCCAGAAGAAGCGGACGCAGCTCCCAAAGTGGATCAGCCAGGCCATGCTGGACAGCGAGACGAACCTCAGCACCGATATGGCAGTCTCGACGGCCAAGAACTTCCTGCGCACCATGGCGCAACCCTTCAAAACAAGAGACCAAGAGGGGATCTCGACGTGGAGCATAGAGGACCTGGAGCGGCATCGCGAGAAGCAGCTGTTGGAAGATGAAAAAGTCCGTCGCGAGGCAGTAGCCAATGGGCACGCGATGGACGGTGTCACTCACAATGGTGCGGTCACTGCTGCGGACGAATTCGATGATGAAATTGACGAAGATCTCATGATGCTAGACGCGCAGTAACATCAGTTCTATCGGTCTGACAGTCCTCTTTTTTTCCCCTCTTATTCTTTTTTTTCCCCCTTCTCTCACCTTATGTTGCATATTTGGGTGCGCTTTCCTCAACTTTATACTATCGCATGTAGCATGATACCAGGGCGGTTTTGGTGTTCACATTGGGCAAAAAGGAATCAATAGTTTATAAACCATGTGTGAAATTAATTTTTATAGCGAGCTTAGACTAATCTTGGAACTATTTGTTTATTTATTTATTCGATCCGATTGATTCGCTTCTAATGGGCGTCAGATGTCATCTAAATGCTGTCAAAATAAGAACAAGACTTTTGTTTTTTCTTGATTCCGCTGAAACAGAACTCCGAAGATCGTAGGACACATCAATCAGGACAATAAAAAGAGAAAGGAAATTACAGAAGACAGAAGGAAATAAAAACAGATGCATAGTAAATACATGATCAAACTCGCAAAGCATATACAGCAAACACATCGTCCCAGTCCAGTCAATAATACCGGCACTATATAACACTCATGCAGATTAGGCAACAGGCGCAAGAACATCGAAAGCACCGGTACCAACGGTGCCCACACGACCAACCACGATGCGACTACTGGGACTCTTCAGGTTGTCGAAGTCCCGCTCGATGACGGAATCCTTGAGGAAGCCAACGGTGGTTTCGAAACTCATCTTGGCAAACGGCGACGAGCCGTCCCTGACGAGACCGTTGCGGTTGAAGGGCCGGAAGCTACCAGACTGGGTCATCACGTCACCGATCAGGTTCAGATGGCGGTTGTCGACGGAGATACTGTGGCCTTCGAAAACGTCGGACATTTCGCGTACGATGGAGGCGCGCGCGGCCTCGACACCGTAGAGGTTGAGCATGTGGTGGATGGAGTTTGTGTAGAGACTGTGCGGCTTGATGATGTCCTGGTAGTCGCGCATGGCGAGCAGGTTGACACCTTCGGTGATGACGCAGGCAGGCTCACCCTTGGTGACATCGGCTTCGACGAACGTGCAGTTGCCCAGGCCAGGGATTGACTGGATGACGGCGCTGCGGGCGGCATCCTCGACCAACGGCAGGAGCAGCAGCTTGGATGTTGCGATGTCGTATTGTAATTGAATGCTGCACGAGATGCCTTCGGAGGGGCTGAACTTGAATTTGTGGACCTCGGCAAACTTGCCCTTGATGTCGTCCTCACGCAGCTTGCTTTCTTGGGCCTGGTCTTCGGCGTCTCCTTCATCAGAGGGATCGTTCATTTCGATGTCTCGAGGCTTGGCGTTGCCATCATCATCCTCCTCGTCGTCATCCTGCGCTCGGACCATATCGACTTCTTCGTCCTCGGGACCCTCGTACGAGACCTGGTTAGACCGGTTCTGCGCACCCCTGGCACGCTTGGCGTCGTCGGCATCCTCCTCGTCATCATCGTCGGCCGCTCCATCCTCTCCTTCGCCGCCTCGCACAGCTTCTTGAGTGGTGCCGACAGAGACGCCAATCTCGGGCTGGGCCGTCGAATGATTCTTGAGGGTCTTCTCGTCATCACGCTTCTTGATTTCATGTCTGGTAAGTTTGACCAGCCTGGGAATGAACTTGTTCTGGAGGGCGTTCTGCAGATCCTTGGCCTTGATGGCATATTCGGCCATATATTCTTCAGGCGGGAAGAACGTAATTTCGACATCGTAGATCTTAGCCTTGACCTTGCCAGTCGAAACTCTTTCTTTCACTTGAACCTTGTCAATGACCTCGGCGATGCTGAGCTTGCTGATTGCCTTGGCGAAACGTTCCGAGTGTTCCTTAGACAGCTCCTCGTTCAGTATCAAAGTCATCGTCGGCGTCATAATGTTGGCACTGGCAGTCATGACAATTTCACGCAGACGAGGGATACCCAGTGTGACGTTCTTGGCGGAGTGACCAGCCAAATGGAAGGTATTCAAGGTCATTTGGGTGGAAGGCTCTCCAATAGACTGGCCGGCAACAATACCAACAGCTTCACCAGGATCCACGACAGACTTCATATACTTCATGTTCATCACCGTATTGAATCCCTTCTTGCTGATAACACCAGTGCCAGGCTTCTTCTTATCCTTCAAGACCTGATCCGGGTTGCTATCCTCATACTACACGAAGTTATTAGTATGTGAGAAACAATCGGAAAATCGGAAGTTCCATACCTTTTTAAGGGCTTGCGAGAAGGCCTCGGACGTACTGCCAAGGTTTCCACCGGGGTGCCATATGGACAGGGCTGGATCCATAGCCTCGGGTTTACCTGTCTTGCGCACCTTCTTCATAGCCTCCTTGTGCCAGTTGGCAACCTCCTCCTTTTCTAGGTTGTGGAAGTCGCTCGTCAAGTTGACCTGAGACATGATGGACTTGTGGTTCAATGCCAAGAACTCGAAGTCATTCAAGTGGACCTGTTTCGTGATATCCAGACCGTCCTCTCCGTACAAGAACTGGACAATCGAGCCATCGGACGCTTCTCGGACGGAAGAGTCGTATTCCGCTCTCAACCCTTCCATACCCTTGATCAGACAACGCTGCAGGTAACCGGAACGGGAGGTCTTGACGGCAGTATCGATAAGACCTTCACGACCGGCCATTGCGTGGAAGTAATACTCCTGGGGCTTGATGCCCGTCAAGAAACGACCACAGACGTAACCACCAGCCATAGGATGCGTTTCGAAGGCTCGGAACGAAGGCAGTGTTTTCCCGCTAATCATAACGGGCACACGTCGGCCTTCCAGAACTTGCTGGCCAAGGTTACACGAAATCAGATTGGCGTTGACACCAGAACCCTTGGCTCCGGAAATTGTCATCGACTGCATTTGATTCCACGGGAACGCTTTAACCAGACCTCCCGGGAGACAGCCCTTGGTGATTTCACTTGACAGAGTGGCAGTCCGGGCGTTGGAAACGCTGTCCAAACCGCCCTGCTTCTCGTCATCACGGAGAACGTCTTCCAAGCGTCGCTTCAATTCACCATCCTGGTCGGGAACTGTGGTCTGGTCGAGCGTCACGTACTTCAACGCAACTTCCTTGCCAATTCTAGCAGCCTCTTTCAGCTTCTCTTTGCGTACACGGTCACCCTCCTTCGTCAGCCGAAGGTCGTCAATGCCGCAGGTGAAAGCACGCATGTTCAAGAACCTGGTGAGCAGCCGGCCCAGAATACTCATCAACCGGCCAGCGATGGTGTGGCCATAGATCTCGTGAATGGAATCGATGAAACCGCCAGCGGAGGGACCAATCTGCTTTTTATCAAGAATACCGCAGAGCAACTCTCCGTCCTTGAAGATGACAGTTCCCTCTTCATTGCCTTCGCCCCACCGGTCACCAGGAGTTGATGATTTGCTCTTCAAGTTGAGACCGGCTCTCCCTGGAGGCATGATATTCTTAAGGATCGTTGAGATGATCTGCTTTCCGGTCCAAAGACGCTTGGGCCGAATCACCATAGGTGGCATGAGCTCAATCCGATCCGAGACAGTATGAGAATTCTCCGGCCGTAGACAATTGTACAAAAGCTGATGATAATCTTCCTCTTCAAAGAAGCTATCACGGCAAGTGAACCATGTGCTCATCGAGATATGATCCTGAATCAAACCTCTGAGAGGTTTCCCGGACGTTGCGACCAGATACTGATGATCCGCGTCCGCAAGCATCATGGCTTCGGCTCGTGCCAGCTCATTCTGAGGAAAGTGCATGTTCATCTCGTCACCGTCGAAATCGGCGTTGTAGGTGTTGCAGTTTGCATAGTGCATGCGAATCGTCCTCTCGTTGGGAAGCACACGGGCTTTGTGACCCATGATAGAGGGCTTGTGAAGCGTGGGTTGACGGTTCATGAGCACAACATCACCCGTGGTCAGGTGGCGGTAGACCTTCTTGTTGCGCGAGCCCTTCATCCGCCAGTTAGACGGGGCCAGCAGCTGGTTGGCCAGTGCCGTTCGCTCGTCGAGGCTCTTGAATTTCAGGTTGGTGACCTGTCCCAGTTCGTTCTCAATCGCGGAAGCACCGGGGTATTTGTCGGGGCCGTTGATTACGGCCTGCTTCATTTCCCAGAAATTGTGGTTCGTCACAGGCTCCGGATAGGTCAGCTTCTTTGCAAAGACAAGCGGAACACCAATCTCATTGGTCTCGATGTTAGGATCGGGCGAAATGACACTTCGGGCGGCAAAGTTGACACGTTTGCCCATCATGTTCTTCCGGAACAGACCCTCCTTCTTTTCCAAAATTTGCTTGATGCCGTTGGGGGCGCTGAGAAGGGCTGACCCGGAGAGTCCGCTACGATCGCGGTCGATCAAACCGTTGACAGTATCTTGAAGCTGCACAATGGCCTGGAGGAGATCGCGATAGTCCCGCAGCCGAGAAGCGGAGTCGGACCCCAGGTTCTGCCTTTCCTTGCTGATCTGGTTGATGATGTCGCAATTCTTCAACACCTGGGTCAAGGGCGTGTTCTGCTGTGCTTCCATGATCTCACCCGGACCCTGCTGAGCGGCGGGGCGGTACTTATTGGGCGGGACCAAGATGTTTTTGATGAAGAACATATCCGCATTGATGCGGGATTCCTTCTTTGACAGCGGCCTGGAGTTGTAGACGAGGCTGAAGATCTCGGCCTCCTTCTCGAACAACAAAGTGATTGCCGCATGGACTTCGGGAGACGGGAGATACTGGCCGCCGCCCTCAGCAGATTGGTTGTTACTCCCCATCTGGGATAACACGGCGTTTCCGCGAGCCACCTCCTCTTCGGCGCCATGGGTCGTCGAGTGGGCTTGTTTCTCCTTGCTGTTGAACTGCTTGGCTTGTTGAAGGAGAACCAGAGGGTTCGGTGCCTGGAACCCACCAGTAACCATGGCCAGTTTCGATTTCTCAGACAGCACTTTTCGGAAAACCTTTGAGTAGCGATCCTTTCTGTATCCGGGTGACATTCCTTTGCAGTGTGCACACTTCTTAACACCGACAATCTCCTTGAAAAATTCGCTGATGAGAACCCGTCTGTTCTCGGCCGCAATGGGGTTCTTCGAGCCGTTCATCAGGCCTTTCAGTTTGCCGGATGCCTGTGCTTCGCGAATGCTTTTCTTGACATAGGTAGCTCGGCGCGCAATGATATCGTCGTCGTCATCTTCCTCTTCGCTACCGGAAGCGTCACCCTTCTTCCCTCCTTTGGACTTGCCCCCTGCGCCGGCTCCCATTTCATCGATGGCGGCCGCCTCGTCGATTAACCCGTACTGCAGGAGACGCAGCTTGCAAGAGTATTTGTTGATTTGAACCCGAGAGATTTGAAGACGGTGGCAGTAGATACATTGCGCTCTGAGCAGGCGATACATCTGATCGAAGTGCGTGACATTGTAGACATGGACCGGAAGCTCAATGTGTCCAGGATGGCCTGTACAAGCCCAAGAGCTCAGGCGACAGGTCGTGCAGCTAAAACCAATCAGTTTTTTCTTGTTCTGGAAACACGGTCGAGGAAACCTCAAATCAGACGAAAAAGCACCCAGACGTAAAGACTTACGCATGATCGCCCCAGGCTCCCATAGCCGGGTCATACAGACCACCAGGGACAGGATTGTTGAAAGAATCCAACGTCGGGGTATTGTGGATTCGCTTTACTGATACGGCCTTGACATCCTCCTCGGAGTAGACGCCAAAGTCCACTCCCGAGATGGTGGAGGCCACAGGACGTGCGAAATTGGCCATGGCTCCCTGCAGCTCCTAGAGCGACCGATGACGGCGTAAAAGAGTTCGTTGGTCGCAGTGGAGGGGAAGCTGCAAGAAGAAGCGGGTTCGTTCGGTCTCGATGCCGCGAAGAAGAAAAAAAAGTTCACCCAACTTTTTCTGCCTTGCGACACCGCCCTGGGGGGCTCCACCTTTTTCGATCGTCCGACTTGCAACTCCCTCATGTTTATGATTCCCATCTATCTTGGTACTATTGATCTGCTCCCTCCAATTCATCTCTTCACCTTGGTCTAGTCTTTGTCGCTGCTTAAGGGTCTCTCGTTTATTCTCGTCTATCCATAAAGTCACACTACTTCTAGTGGGTGAGTGCAGCGTCCATGGCGGACATGTCGGGCAACATGCTGAAGAGGCCTCACCCCGAGGAAGGAGATGATAACTCACAGAAGCGAACTCGCTCCAACGATGGATCGCCACGTCCTGGTCAGGGGGCGCCTGCTGCCACGGGAAAGGTGGATATTGAGAAGATGGTGGCCGAGGCGAGAGCAAAAGCCGAAGCTGTACGCGCCAGGCTTCAAGCGGCCAAGGGGATAAGCCCGTCTGCAAGCCCAGGGGTTGCCAGTCCTAGTCCTACACCTTCAGCTGCGAGTCCTGCGATGTCTAGATTGGAACAAATGAAGGCGCGCGTGGCAGCTGCCACTGGAAGAGCCAGCACACCGGCCCAGCAACGACCCGTCGTTCCGATACCAACCCCTCAGCCTCCCCCCCACGACAACGAAGACGATGGCCTCTCGAAGGCTCGAGGTGGCTTAGACGTCGGCCTCCATCCCGCTTTGTTGTCGGATACGATCGAATTCAAGGGCAGCAAAGGACGGCAATCGTCACAGTCAAAGAACCGACGGACAGAGAGTCCAGCTACGGGAGGGAGGCCCAATCGAGCAGGACTCGATCTGTCGGGGCCTTCCCTGGAAGAGATAAAGAGCAATCCCTATTTCGATCCGACTTTAGGCCCCAAGGCTACGGTCGCCAAGCCACGGGGCTCGCGCCAGCTTATTTTCAACGAAAAGGGCAAATATATCCAACAGGCTGCCGCTTTGCGTCGGCAGGCCCAGTTGGAGGATATGAAGAAGCGGATTGCGGAGCGAGCGCGACAAGTGGGCATTGATGAGGATCTGGACGTAGAGAAAGCATTCCAGGTACCGGAACCGCCGGCGATCGAGTGGTGGGACGAAGGCCTGGTCAACGGAGCGGACTATTCAGCTATCGATGACGAGCAGAATCTCAAGATCGATACTGCCGATTCCATCGTGACTCGCTACGTTCAACACCCGGTTCTTCTCGATCCCCCACAGGACAAGCATCTGATCGAACAGAAGCCCATGTATCTGACACATAAGGAACAAGCCAAGATCCGTCGCCAGCGGCGTATGGCTGATTTGAAGGAACAGCAGGCGAAGATCCGGCTGGGTCTGGAGCCAGCTCCCCCGCCAAAGGTCAAAAAGTCGAATTTGATGCGGGTTCTCGGAGAACAGGCCGTCAAAGATCCAACGGCCGTCGAAGCACGCGTGACCCGCGAGATCGCCGAGCGCAAAGCCGCCCACGAAGCCACGAACGCGGAGCGTAAGCTGACGAAAGACGAGCGTCGCGAGAAGCTGGCCACTCAGCAAGAAAAAGACGCGGAGAAGGGACTTGTGATGTCGGTATACCGGATCGACAGCCTTGCGAACGGACGCCATCGGTTCAAGATCAGCAAGAATGCAGAGCAGAACGCGCTCACGGGCGTCTGCGTCATGAACCCTCGATTCAACCTGGTGATTGTCGAGGGCGGCGCGCACTCAATAACCAACTACAGAAAGCTCATGCTGAACCGGATCGACTGGACGGAGAATGCGGGGCCCAATTCCGTGCGAGAAGGCAACCGCGAAGCTCAAATCGCATGGCTCGCGGCCGAGGACGAGCAGACAGGCGATTTGAGAGACCTGAGCCACAACACGTGCTCCCTCCTGTGGGAGGGTGAGGTCAAGGCGCGAGCGTTCCGGAAGTGGCTGGGTGCACGGATCTGCGAGAGCGACTCGCAAGCGAAAGACGTTCTGTCACGTTCGAAGATGGAAAATTTCTGGACATTGGCCAAGAGCGCTAAGCAAGCCGAGACGTGATTTTTTTTTATCTCAACGAGGAGTCGGCTAACAGTCGAGTTGTATATAGCTAGCTGCTCGCCACGTGCCGCTTTTAAATTCTACGATTCATGTATAATAACCAGTAATAATATCCATTATCCTGTAAGATCAAGAGGGTTATGGAATATACTCTTATGAAATTTCATTAAATCCAAACTTTTTTTTTTGAAGCATAAAAACCCACACAAAGTTACCCGGCTCCTTGGATGCAAAGTCTATAGAATAAAACTCATCAAGATATCAATAACGACGCTGGCTTCACGAAGGCGGAGGCCCTTGATTATTGTTGTTATGGCTCAAGTGTCGCAGCAGATCTAACTGCGCCTTGACTTGATCGAAATTCAGCGGGCTCTGTGCCTGCGGTTGGCCAGGCTGCTGCGGTTGTTGGTACGATTGATGTTGCTGTTGCTGCTGCTGTTGTTGCTGCTGCTGCTGCAAGGCAGCTAGGAACAGCGGGTTGATGTGAGGCATCTGCTGGTAGGGATTGGGCTGTTGGAATGCTTGCTGAAATGGCATCTGGAAGTTGAACGGGGCCGGCATTTGACCCTGGGCGAACGGTTGTTGCGGCTGCTGCTGCTGCTGCTGCTGCTGGGGCTGCTGGGGCTGCTGGGGCTGCTGGGGCTGTTGCTGCGGCTGAGGGAAATAGGGGAATGAAGGGAACTGCTGCTGGTTCATGGGGTAGGGGCTTTGAGGGTTCTGAGGATAAGCTTGTTGTTGGTAGTTTGCAGGTTGCGACGGAGAGTCGGACCCATGGTGCTGATGAGAGGGCTGGCGGTCGTTGTTGTAAGACCCTCCCCGGCCACGACCACGGCCTGCGCCCCGACCGCGATCAGAGCCTCGGCCACGGCCCCGGCCACCACGGAATCCAGGGGTCACTGCCGGAGGCCCGTCCTTCTCGACAGGCGCTTCCTGGGGACCCATCATCTCGTGCAGATTCTTCGGACGGGCGAGCGGGGTGTAGCCCTCGTCGCCTGCGTTATCGTCGTAGTTGAGCTCAGTGTGGGCGAGCTTCGAGGGACCCGGGGGCCCCCGTTGGGCACGTCCACCCTCCTTCGCACCCTTCTTCTCCTGGCGTTTTTGTTTCTGCCTCTTCTTGAACTCGGCTTCTGCCTCGTCATCGGAGAATTCAATTTCGTCCTCGGGGATCTCTTCGTCGTGGAAGTTCGATGCATCGCTGCCCTTCATTCCCTTGAGAGGCTGAGTGAAGACAAAAGTGGACTTCTCCTCAACGTAGTAGATGTTCGTCCCTTTGGAAATGCCACGCTCGGTGATGGCAGCGGCGTCGGGGTATCTGACCGCATACAAGGGGTTCTCGACCCGGCCTAGAGTCTCGGAAACCACACCCGCGAGTTTCCGGTCTTCAAGGCAAAGTATAGAACCCGACTCGAGGACTTGATACTCTCCCGAGGTGTTCGCTGCAATCAGAAGGGTATTCTCGACGATCGCTTCCACCTGCCCCAGGAACACAACCTTCATCTCAGGAGTGATTGTGATTTCGGGCAGGGGCGGGGCTTCGTCTGGAACCTCGTTCGCCGTTCGAAGCTGGCCACCCGATTTTCCCTTCCCTTCGCCTTCATCATCGGATCCAAGCTCTGCCTGCATCAGGATGCGCGCTGTCTCTTCGGCGGTTAGGATAGGATAGTCATCGTCGCTGTCATCGCTGTCGTCGGAGGAGGAATCGGAAGAATCGTCAGACGAGGATTCGTAGGGTGAAGAATCAGTTTCCCATTCGCGAGGCTCCCCCTCTCCTTCACCATCAGCGACCTCCATCGCGTCCGGTGCATTCGTATCGTTGGCGGTTTCCCCAGACTGGGTGGTGTCTTGAGGTTTCGTCTGATCCCCGGCCTGCTGCACATCCATTGCCTGGGTATTGTCCTGTGCATTCTCTCCGGTGGGTTCGGTTGTCGTATCCGCTTGCTTTTCACCCACTACGCCTTCCGTCGCATTGACAGTCGGCGACGGGCCGGAGTCGCTGGGGGCAGTCTGGTCTGAGTCGTTCTTCACGAGACCCAGACCAGGAATCGGTGCCGATGAGTTCGACGGGTTCAGTTCATCACGTTTCTCTTGAGCAATGCTCTGCTGGATTTCTGTGGCGGGCACCGGCGTCCCTGCCGTCAGAGGCGTGTTGTAGAAATCGCTCCCATCGTCGGCAGGTGTCAATGCGATGGGTGGGGTATCGTTCATGCAGGGCCGTTTCACAGGAGGACCCTCATTAGAGGACCCTTGAGGGATGTCCTGTTGCTGATTATCGCTCATTTTGAAAAATAAACAACTCAAAAGGACAAGAGAGAAGTATGAAGAGAAGGTGAAGCCGGTGGAATTGGAGAAATCTCTGGGCCGGATCTTTTTTTTCTGCCGGGGCGGTGGCGGCTCTTATCGATAAACACCTGTTCCATTCCGCATCGCATCCTCGATTCCTCCTCACTTCATCAACCTTTGTTTACGCCTATCGTCCTTGTTCAGGATGTCGTCACCTCGGAGGAGAGTTCAGGTCTCGTCTGCCTCGTTAGGGGATAAGCAACCCCTGCCCAAGAAAGGGTATCCAATCCCCCCCGCTTACTCCTCATTCTCCGATTGTTTATCAAGCTCACACGGAAATGCCACCGCAGTCCTCCGTCGCCCTTCTATCTCCCTCTGGACATAGCTTTCTACATCTGTCTGATCTCGAATGGCATAGCGGCATTTTTGGCGCCGATACAGGATTGCGATGAGGTCTTCAATTTTTGGGAGCCAGCGCATTACCTGAACCAGGGTTACGGCCTTCAGACATGGGAATACTCTCCGGTTTATTCGATCCGGAGCTGGCTCTATGTGGTCCTTCATGCGAGTGTGGGGAAGGTTGCGTCCCTCGTCCTAAGCAGCAAAAGTTCGCAATTTTACGCCATCCGATTTGTCCTGGCTTTCGTTTGCGCCGCATGTGAGACACGACTATACTCGGCCCTTTGCCGGATACTTCGCCCACGGATCGGTCTATTATTCCTCATGGTTGTCGCATGCAGTCCGGGCATGTTTCACGCATCGGCCGCATTCTTGCCCTCGAGCTTCACCATGTACATGTCCATGCTGGGCCTGACGGCTTTTCTGGATTGGCGGTCAGGGCAAAAAATTGCGCAGGGGATTATGTGGTTTGGGCTCGGTGCAATCGTCGGCTGGCCGTTTGCGGGAGCGCTGATTCTCCCTCTTCTGCTCGAGGAAGCTGCCATTGCCTTTGTGGCTGGGTCCATGAAGGCTATGGTCCGCAGCACTGTGAAAGGCGCATTGAGGTGTCTGGCGATCCTGGTAGAGTTCGGCCCGACGAGCAATGCGCGGTGACTATTGCTGACTCCTTCTAGGCCGCGGAAATCGCCGTCGACTACACTTTCCTTCGCAAAGTCACCATTGTGCCGTGGAATATCGTGGCTTATAACATCTTTGGCGGAGAGGGCCGGGGGCCGGAGATCTTTGGCACGGAGCCGTGGACATTCTATGTCAAGAACCTCCTCCTCAATTTCAACGTCTGGTTCCTTTTCGCGGTGGCTGCGGCACCGTTGCTGCTGCTCCAGACGGTGTTCCGGTTCCGCACGTCCAATATGGACACACTCCTGCGCACCGTGACGCTGATCCTACCTTTTTACATGTGGATGGCAATCTTCACTGCGCAGCCCCACAAGGAGGAGCGGTTCATGTATCCGGCCTATCCTTTCCTGGCCCTGAACGCGGCCATCGCGTTTGACATGGTGCTTTCGTACATCGGGTCTCAGAACCCGAAGGAACTCATCGGGCGCGTCCCCGTGTCGCTCAAGCTAACAGCGGTGATGTCGATTGTGCTGTTGGCCGTCAACGGCGGCTTTTTCCGGACTCTGGGCATGGTCACCGCATACAATGCGCCACTGAAGGTCTTCGAGCCGTTGGAGCAGCCCGGGGTTGTGCAGGCAGGCGATACCCTCTGTCTCGGCAAGGAGTGGTACCGGTTCCCATCGTCATTCTTCCTCCCTCATGGGATGCGGGCTAAATTCATCCGGAGCGAGTTCCGGGGGTTGCTACCGGGAGAATTCCGCGAGGCCGTCGACTACCCTGCTCTGATCGATGGAACGTCTCGAATTCCCACAGGCATGAACGATCGCAATGAGGAGGATCCTGAGAAATACGTGAGTTCTGCCAGGCCTTATCCCCGTCCCTCCCGACTAACACCCAGTGTAGGTGGACATCTCACAATGCACATTCCTCGTCGACTCCTCCTTCCCGGGGAACCCACCGACTGCACTGGAGCCGGACTACATCCATGACGAAACTCAATGGGAGCAGGTCTCCTGCCGGGCATTCCTGGATGCATCTCGGACGGGACTCCTGGGACGTCTGGTCTGGATCCCGGATCTGCCCATAATCCCAGACCGGTTCCGGCGCCAATGGGGCGAGTACTGTCTTCTCCAACGACGCGATGACCCCGCAATCCTGTGAGCGGACGTGCAACTACCAGTAGTGTAAATAGACTTCCATCAATTGCGGATGAGACGGGAAACGAGGCTTTACCCAATCGGGATAACAAATCCAGGGTGCAGATGCAGCGTGATAAGCAGGTTCACAGCAGTCGATAATCCATTTGGCTCTCGCGCTGGACGCAGAGGTAGTATCTGTTCTAGTGGACGATCTTGATCGCATCCATTCAACTAATCTAGTAACGGCTATCTATGGCTCTCTGGCATCCCTGTGCGTGAACGATGTAGTACAACATGGAGGCAATTCCCAACCCAGGATGTGACATTCTTTTCTCTGAGCACGTTTTGATGCTTTCAAGATCGGTAGACTATTTTCTTGACGCTTTCTGGAACCATTTGAATTAGGCCAGCAGAAACCATGCACCTACAAACCCTGGATATCAAACATGCAACGGCCATCGGCCTCGTCGTCTTCACCTTCATCTACCTCCTCAGACTCTTCACCCAGAGATTGAAAGTCAGCAGGGATTCCCTCAATCCCGAGAATAAGACAGCCGTAACTAAGTTCTCCAAACCGAGTCGCAAACCGGGAGGTGCGTCACTCACGTCACCCCATCTATATCATCCCTATACCCACCATATCCATCAAAGAAACAGACAAGACAAGCATAACTAACTAACCCACAGAATGGATCCCCTCGACTTTCCAACGTCCCCCAGCATGCCCCTACCCAAACTGGGACATCCACACCACAAAACCCATTCCCTACCGGCCATTCAAATACGGACCGTAGGTTGACCAACACACCCTCACCCTTCACCACAAAGATATCCGTTCCTAACCTAAGCAGGAAATACTTCATCACGATGGGCCTGCGCAGCATGAAATGGGATGAGTGGATTGGTCAGTCCATCCACATATCTTCTCGACTATCCTACAGGGGTAATAGTAGGAAAGATGTCTGACTATCGCAGAACTCGACAACCAATACGATCGATACCACGCAGACAAGGCGCGGCGGATCGAACAGCGCGGAGAGAAATGCTGTCGGACAGCGCCGGAGGCATACGAGGGAGCGTGTGAGCTTCTAGAAGAGCTGTATAGTCCTCCTCCTCCTCTTTCCCATCCTCACCCAAAACCCAAAATCAACGAGAACAGCAAAAGAAACCTGTACTAATAATCAGACCAGGAGAAACTACCTCCCCCAACGCTACCCGACCATATTTCGCCGCACACCAACCGGCCTCCGCAACACGCACACGCACGAGACATTCAACACAACGCAGCGCCCCCTCCCCGAAGACCCCATGACAACCAGCGCCCGCCTCGTCCAAGACGACCTCGCCCTAATGATCGAGCGCCCAGACGGCGAATACTACCTCCTCGCCGGGGCAATCCTCCTCGCGGGCTTCTGGCGCCTCAGCGACAAATTCGGCATGCGGCTGTCCGAAATACACACCTCGGGCTCCGTGCCAGGGTATCGCGAGAAGCTCGAGAAAGGAATGAGCAATTTCTTCCGCCGGCTCAAGCCCGAAGAGCCTGTTTTGCGGAATAACTACTTCATGCAGGTTGACGACGGGCTCGCATGGTCGAAGAGTATCGGGGATGAAGATGGTGCAGATGTGTCGTGGAACACGGCGGAGCGGGATCGCTGTGTCGAGCAGCACTTTTTTAGGTCCGAGAGGCAGAGTTTGAGGAGACTGCCGCGGTCGGGGGCGATTGTGTTTACTATTCGGACGTATTTTGAGCCGGTGACTGCTATTGTGAGGGAGCCGTATGTGCCTGGGCGGTTGGCGGCTGCTGTGAGGAGTTGGGGGGATGATGTTGCGAGGTATAAGGGGAGGGAGAAGTATGGGGCGGTGTTGTTGGAGTATTTGGATCGGATGCATGAGGAGCAGGTTAGGGGGGGGTTGCTGGTGGGGGGGGAGGAGGAGGGGAGGTATCCTTTTTGACTCTTTGAATCCTTTGAGATCTGTGATAATGAGTTCGTGAATAAAGCTATGTACAAGTAGCCCCTAAGTCGAAATAGTATACCAAAACGCCAACACCGACGCTATGCTCAATACACGATATACTCAATACAAAATATCCTCTAAACACCATATGCTCAATCCAACATATCCTACTGTTAAACAACCCGAGAAGCAGACCTCCCCCTATTCCGCCTCGCATAAGCCCACTCCCGCTCCTGCCGCCACGTACACTCATCATTAAACTCACAAATACGACACTTCCACGCATCCATGACCTCGACCCCGCGAGGCGCGCGCTGCCCACGCCACCACTCCATCTGGTCCGTCAGGTACGACATCATAGACGTGGGGTCGAAGAGGAACGATCGACTGCCCAGCACCCGCGGCTGGAGGTCGTCGTCATCTGCGGGCGTCGATGAGAGGTACCGCGCTGTGAGCAGCGGGGAGATCACTGTGGCATATGATTCTAGCAGGCGGGGTTGGAACTCGGAGGGGATGGATGGGGCGCTGGAGATGGGTGGGGAGGGGGATGACGACGATTGGGACGGTGGCGGGAGGAGGAAGGTGAGGCGGAGCTGGTCTTTCATGAAGCCCCACAGTTGGGTAAGGTTGCTGTGGGTGAGGAGTATGCTAGTTGAGTCCTGGCTGCTTCCTGAGGGTGAAGAGTCGGGGTTTACCTCCGGGGAGGATGACGAGAGGGCATCGAAGAACTGGTCATTAAGGCCGCCTACCTCATTGATGAAGGCGACTGTGAAGCGGCGCTCAGGGTCCAGGTCGTAGCGCGCGGCGATCATCTCGATCGACACGTCGTCGCTGGTGACCATGCGGTTGAGCATGTGGTAGTAAATCTGCAGCTGGAGCAGCGTCGGCCGGAACGAGGAGCTCTTAACGGTAGGTACCGATTTGCTGTTTCGAGTCTTGACGTCCGTCATGTACACCCGCGGCAGATTGAAGGCCTCCTCCGACTGACTGCTCCCTCCGGCGGCCTCGTCCAGCGAGCTCTGCTGCTGCTCGGCCTCATCCGGTGAGAACACATCTGACAACCGCTTGCCGCCCTGCGTCGGCGACAGCAGGTAATCCGACAGCGACATCTGATACTCAGGCATAACATCACGGGAGGCCTCCACATCAGCGTAGTAAGACGCGGCGGTAGCCTCCAACTCCGGATCCGGACACTCATACGACAACTGATCAATCACACCGTTGACCAGCTCCCCGTCCACAACGCCCCACACCTCCAGCTCACGGGTGATGCCGTACTCGCGCAGCATGCGCAGACCCTGAATGACGTTCAATATGCGCAAGGCAAGCGCATCCTCGCGCGTGGTAATCTCCACCGAGACAGTCGTATAGATCTCGTCCTCGAGCGTCTTGTGGATCGTCGACCCGGTCTTCATCGCGGCCGTGCGCCGCTTGCGCCCGAACTTGGTCAGCGTGTACCAGTATTGCAGTTCGCACCACGCGGGCGAGATCAAATCCGTTACCGAGAAGGCCTTGTTGGGCGGTCGTCGGAAGCGCTCTACGGGGGAGCGCGTGTCGGGTTCTGTTGGTGCGTCTGTGGTGGTGGTGATCCCGTCTTGCTCGCGCGTGCGCTGTCTCTCGCGGTCTCGTTCACGTCCTTCGGTTGAATTAGGATGCTCTACTAATCGCTTGTGGTCAGGTCAGTTTTTCCACCTGAATTTATTGCACGGCTTGACCAAATAAAAGCAAAGAAAGAAAGAAACAATGAAAGAGAGGAAGAAATTACCAATTGCGGCACCACCGTATGGGCCCTGATCTGGCGACCGACGGAACCTCGCAGCCTGCCACGGAGGCATCTCCCTCCCCAGCACGCGGGGGACGCGCTCAGGAACGACCTCATGACACTGTTCAATATCCGTTACCGCGATGGGTGCTGTCGGGGGATGTAATTGAGGTTGTTGGTGCTGTTGTTGTAGTTGGTGGTGGAAAGGCTGGCGAGGGATGATAGCGGGGGCGGTGGCGTGTTCGGCGACGGCGTTGGTGAGCAACTCATCCAGCAGGGTCTCTTCCTCGGGGGTGAAGTCGAAGCCGTATTCGCTGCTGCTACCACTGACACTGCTGGCGTCGAAGCAGTCGTCGAATGCGCCGGGCATTAAAGTGGGGGATAGCGGTGGGCAGGACATGCCTGCGGAGTGAAGCGGAGGTCATGGGGATGGATGATGGAAGTGACTAAGTTACTAAAGGCTGTTTAGTTACTGGATTAGGCTTCAACCTTAACCACGCCGTTAGATAAGCCAACATTTGATATATATATATATATTAATCTTTCTTAAAGTAAAGAAAAAGAATGATCATAACGATGCCTTGTTATGGATTTGTAGATATCTAAAGTTCTATAACCGAAAGATGCGAATCTAATCTAATCTATACTAGCCAAGCATCACACCATCCCAACACTATATACAGTCACAGAAATGAAGAACGCAGCAATCCAACTACGCCTTCAACACTATCGAAGCCTCAACCGGTGACGGCGACGAAATCGAGGCCAACTCAGCAGCAACCTCAGCAGCCTCCACCTCCCTCGCAGCCTTCTGATTCAACCAACTCAGATAAGTCTGCCACCCAACCGCAATACACCCGGAGAAGATATTCCGGAACTGCGGCGCCACATACATAAAGCTAAATGCCGTGACACCGGGCCACAGCTTGCAGCTATTGACGATGCTGACAGGGAGGGCCTTCTTCAGCCGCTCCCAGGTCTCTTCCAGCGACGCGCCCGATAGCAGAGAGTGCACGCTGAAGAAGTAGGTGTTGAAGACGGGGGTGAAGACCGCTTGCTGCACGCAGACTTTGGTCAGGATGGAGAGGAACTTGGAGGTGAAGTTGAAGTTGTGGTGGAGGAACATGAACCTTTCCATCTCATCTTATCAGTATATCCTTTTGTGATAGAATCGGATAAAAGGGATCTCACCAGTTATACGACGGAATACTCGACGTCGCACCGACTGTTAAATGTCGCAGCGTCCTCCACGGATCATACCCTCCTCCTCCTCCTCCTTCTGCTTGTCCCTCCCCTTCTTCTCCCTCCCTCCCTTCACCATCAGCCCCCTCCTGACCCTGCTGCACCGGTTTCCCGCCACCCGGCGGAAAAAAATACTGCGCGCTCAAATCCCCACACAGATAAACAATCACCGAGCTCCACAGCTGCGTCGCATAGGGCCGTCTCGCCTGGACGCGCGAGTACGCCCGTCCAAGATTCCCCAGCGGCCCTTGCACAATAACCTGGCGCAGTGTCCGCCGCGACCCCGAACCGGCGGGGATGGTAGCAGGCGACGGCGGCGCAGTGGTCGAGGGTGAGGGTGTAGTGGCTGGGGTGCCGGCATCGGGGGGAGGGGGAGTCGTTTTGTTCGAGGCGGGGTTGGGAGTGGTCTTGTTAGGGTTTTCGGGGGAGGTGGATGATGTATGATTGTTTCGCCGGGGTCGGATGCGAGAGGGTGTGGAGGATCGTAGGGTCGTCGTCGTCGTCGTCGTCGTCGTCCTGGTCCTGCTGAGCAGGTGGGAGGGGAGGGGAGGTCGCATCCCGGTGTATGCGACCGACGACCGGAGGTTCAGCGCTCAAAATGGGTTCAAGGAAAAGTCATGGACAATGAGTAAATAGATCTAATCTATCAGGTCAATAGAAAAAAACAATATAGACAGTCAACGAAGGAAACTGAATGAGGGAAAGGAGAAAGAAAGAAAAAAGTCCATACAGACGACTCAAGTCGGCAAATCCACCCGGTCGGCAACCGCTTAACAGTCAGTCGGATTTCAGGCCGAGGAGTTCAAACGCCACGGAGTCAGCCCTATTTATAGCACGCCATGTGGCCAAAACCTACAATGACTACAATAATGGTCAGGATGATAGTTAAATATGTAGTGGTTGAAATCAATTTATTAAGCGTGAATTCATGCTTTCATGATTTCATTAACTCTCCTCATGCGAGTGAATAGCGTAACAGATAATGTTAAGGTACAAACAGTCAAATCGGGTATATCCTCGAATCCATGCAGATCAACAAAACAAAGAACAGAAAGTAGAAGGAAAAAAGACAAAGGAAAGGATTTTTTCTTCACGCTCCATCATGCATATCACATCGACACCGAAGTGTAAACAAAAGTGGTGCTGGAAACGCTATTAACAGTAATCATTATCAAGCATGTCGGTATGCATGCATGTCTATCGTAGAAAAATGTCTCGGTGTATTGGAAAGGTTTTAATGGAAAGACTCCCGGGTGTGCACACGGTCGATATCGTACGGGTTCCCGTCGTACGCCGAGGCGTGGTGGGATCCAACCGTCCGGGTCGAGGCCTTGCTGCGGATCTGCTGCATCGTCGGGAGCTCCTCGACGTCCGACAATGATCCGTCCGACACCGCGCGCGAGGGCGCCGGAGCCTCGGTGCGGTCATACCCCTCGACATCGGTCTCCTTGGGCTCTTCGTCTGCGGCTCCGTCGTAGGTCGCCGTCCTCTTGGCCTGCTCGTCGTCCGCGGCCCCGTCGTAGGTCGTCGTCTTGACCTGCTCGACCATCTTGCGCATGAAGGCCTCGGACTGGGCGGCGAACTTGCAGCGGCTGCGGATCGTGTGGCCGTACTTGTAGAAGAGGAACGGGAACGGCACGCAGGCGACGGCCAGGAACGCCGGGATGGACGAGGCCCAGTGGATGCCCAGATCCTCGTACATGTAGGTGGTGAAGAGCGGGAACACGGCACCGAAGACGGACCGCATGACGGAGTTGGCTGCCAGCACGGACGCGGCAAAGATGGTGTATGTGTCGATCAGATAGCTCATGATGCCCAGGAACACCAGGACCATGCCGAAGCCGAAGGGGACACCGGCAGCCACGGGGGCCATCCAGTGGACGGAGGGGTAGTTGGTCCACGCGAACCAGAACAGGCCCACGGGAATGGCGATGGACGCAACCATGCAGGGAGGCAGCCGAGACTCGGGCGGAGCGAACCCGCCGTGCTTGGCTTGGGTCTTAACATAGCGGCGGTTGTCGATGAAATTGTAGGCCACGGCCAGTAGCATACCCACCATGATGCCCAAGAACGGAAGACTGCCGACGCCCTGGTTCCAGCCACGGACGAACTGGAAGACAATCGGGTAGGCTGCGAACAGCATGTAGAGCGTGCCATACACAATGGCCCTATGTCTCGTTAGTGAGAGATCAGATCCAGACAACGGAATCTAACTTACATATACAGAGAAAGCAAGAAGACGATCGGCTCGCGGAACAACAAAATCCACGGACGCGACAGGGCAGTGGCGAACGCATCGCGAGGAGACATCTTGCCCTGCTCAATGTCCAACTGGCTCCGGTACACCTTGCCAGAGATCTTAGACAGTCTCTCGGCGCGGCGGCGCAGAAGGACGGGTGCGTAGGTCTCCGGAACGAGCACGGTGCCCATGATCCAGACCGCACCGGAGAACGCACCCAGGAATCCCATGACCCATCGCCATCCGGCGTTCATGCCCAGGAAGCCACCGATGATAGGGCCGATGACTGGGCCCAGGAAGGGGGCGACGGCGAACATGCTCATGGCAACACCTCTGTTCTTGGCGGTAAACATGTCGGCAATGACGCCACCGGCGTTGGTGAAGGGGGACGAGCCAAAGGAACCGGCGAAGAAGCGGAGGATGATCAGGGTCCAGATGTTCTTCGAACCCGCGCTACCACAGTTGAACGCCGTGAGCGCCATATAGGTGCCAAAGAAGACCACTTGACGACCAAACATCTCACTCAGTGGGGCCCAAAGAAGGGGACCTGTCGATGGTCAGTATACATTTGGATGACAAGACGGGACCACACATTCAATACGTACCGACGGCAAACCCTAGAACGAAGAGAGAGACACCGAGGGTCGCGACCTCGCTGTCAACCTGGAATTCTGCTTGGATCTCAGCCATACCACCAGTATATGCGGACGACACCAGGGCCACGGCTAGTGTCGCAATGGCCACCAAGATCGTGATGGACCATTTCTTGACGTTGCTGAACGTCATGGGGTTGCGAGGGTCATCTGGAATCCAGGTGACGGAGTAGGGGTCCTCCTCGGTTCCCGAGCCGGGGTAGGGGTAATCCACGATCTCCTGTGTCACCACGCCCTGATCGGCCACTAGCCGCCAGTATGGGATTTTGCGATGTGCTGAGGATTCGACCTTGGAAAGGTCGCCGGCCTCGCGGGCCTTAAATTGTGCCATAGTTGCACCGAATACCATGTGGTTTGATCGAATGTCGCTTGAAATCGTTTCAATTGTTGAACAGTAGATTGTTTAGGTTGAATCGTTTGACAAGGGTAGGTTGACTGATGATGGCGATATGATTCCCAGGTATACTAGGTATCAGTCAGGTGGAGAAGGTCGATAAGTACGGTATGAAGGTGAAAGAATCAAGATATCAAGATGCACAGAAAGATTTGAAGACTTCATATTCAGAACGGAAACAGACGTTATCTCTCTATATATAGTCTGGTTAGTTTTTTCCTGTTACCATTTTTTCATCTGGTTCAAGAAAAACTTACTGATCACCTTATCGCCGGTAACTTTAGCCTCGGTCGGATCGCTACCGGGCTAAGAACAGCCAAGTTCGGCCCCACCGATGAGCCAAAGAGGATACTCTGCCGAAGTCAATGCATAAATCTGGGTTTATGCACAGGATTCAGGGTGTCGTGGACCCTCAGCCTGGTGGGCGAGACTGGTCGGGAGAAGCCGAGTGGAGCCAAATCTGAATCGAAATTGGAGGATCCACGGGAAGGGATCATGCGGCGAGTTCTTGATTATTGATTAGTCTGGTTATGCTCATTCATATCTATTACTGACATGATTATCTATAACTGGGATACTGGGATGTGAACGGAGAAACAGGCTGTTACATGCCGATCAACAGTTGCCTTGTAGTTCAAGAGTGATGTGGTGATGGTGCATTCATGTTGTCAGAGTGATGTCGATATGAAGAAACCTGCACAATCCGGGCATATCGGAGGGACAAATTAGGTGACTACATTGCATAACTTCAACTCGGCCGGGCCGGCAACGTATTTCCAGTCAAAATGCACTCCAGGGATTTCGTGAAGTTTCTGCGCCACCGACACCTGTTTGACCCGATCGACTGAGTAATCCTGTCAGATCCACTATCGGAGGTCGGCTGCTCCGTCATGACCCACTCTCATATCTCTCTCTACTTCAGTACTTTCAACTGTGGAATGGATTTGGGAGATAGGAGTGGCATGAAAAGTCAGATACCGATCCATGGTGTTTCTGCATAAGAAGCCGGGTTGATTATTCATCTGATGTTGTGAACACATCCACCTGATATGATGGATGTTTGTATATATCTCAGCCTCTGTAAGATATATATCTAATATACCCTTCATATCATGTCCCTCAGCCTCGATGTTATCGCTTAACAGCACTTTCATCTTCAGTAGACGGTTTGAATAGTATACAATGCAATTGACCCGCATATTTCCTATCTATTTCGGAGTATCATCTGTGGCTTGATTGAATAATCCACCGGCCACCGGTGGCGTCCATTCTAGTCCTCACCCCCTTGTCCAGGAGCCGCCATGTTTTCTCCGAAGTCCACCATGTTCGCACTTCGTCGGATTCCCAGGGCGCATTTTCCACATCGGAAGTATCTTCCTGTGTCTCGTATGATCTTTCTCCCCCCCCCCCCCCCCCCCACTAGTAAAGACCACGGCATCTCTTTCGCGTCCACCCGCGCGTGAACCACCAACAATAACAACAACAAACTACGTGACGGTAGACTCGTCAAGACAAATCGAGGAGGAAACCCTTCCTCTGTATAGACTGGAAAACTACTACCCTCTTTACATCGGGGAAGTATTCGTGTCGGGGTACCAGGTAATCCGCAAGCTAGGATACGGCACGTCGTCCACCGCGTGGCTCTCGAGATCTCGAGTAAGCTTAAGCATTCAATAGCCTACCGCGTAGAACGCGGATTAAACCTATCTTGGAAAGCAACGGTTTATCACACTCAAAAGGTCTGTGTCCAGGGCCGTGCTCCCGACCATGAGATCAAGATCACCAAACACCTAACCAGCGCAGCCGATCACGCTGGCAAGAGCCGAGTCCGTCTAATACTAGAATCCTTTGACACCATCGGTCCTCATGGACGACACACCTGTCTCGTCTACCAGCCGCTTGGGATGACATTTACCGAACTGCGAGATCTACTCCCAGACAATATCTTCCCAAAAGATTTTTTCCAAAAAGGTATCCAGCTCGTCTTGATATCGCTGATATTCATACACGAAGACAATGTCGTCCACACCGGAGGTTTCCCCATCATACCTAGGTCGCCCTCACCCTCTATCAAATAGAAAGGCTAACCCACCTAGGCATCTCCCCCAACAACATCCCCCACGCCAGAGACGACTCCTCTCTCTTTTTCTTCTCTCTCTTTCTCAATCTAATCTCTCTATTTTACCCCCTCCGATCACCCACAGCTATACACACTCCAGGAAAAACACTCTACCCATCCCAAACCAAATCCTCCGAACCCGATCGCAGCGACTCACAAGCAACAACGATGATCACATCCTCTTTCTCAATTCAATTCGCAGAATCCTCCGCTGGCTACCTCAGGAGCGACCGTCAGCGGAGGAGCTCGCAGACGATGAATTTCCGATGCAGCCTGTGTTGGCTCAAATCAGTTCACCAGACTAAAACCCACTACCTACCCTACTGTATAGATCGAATCAGCCCACCATCACTGGCAAGGGATGTAAAAATAATGAAATAATAAAATAATAATCTTATGATCATATATAAAGGATTGTATACATTCTACCTAAAAATAGACATCTAATCACGCCACAAAAGGGTTAGTACTCTGCTCCACCTAAGTACCTAATCAGTCAATCAATCTCCGAAGCCTCCAAGTCAAAGTGTTAGTGTCATCACTCCCGACCGAGGCATCAAATCATCGGAATGCCGTATTATCAGCACTGATCCTTGGTTAGTATCTTACTATTCATTAGTTCAATAGATTCAAAACAATAGAGTAGAACTAAGTGTTTATCTTTTATTGAGTCATAAATGTTGCCTGTCTGTTCTTTCCTACGTGGTCGGTTTTTGCTGTTGGATTACACCCTGAGATAGCCACCCTCTGTACGGAGTACTCTACTATCCAAGTGACTCGTGAGATGTGATTTTGAGTGACGGTGTACTCTAGGCATGACATTATCTAATGTCATGTCTATCGTGGTTGATCTATCCTAGGGCATAGCGTCGTCAACGGTTGACCTTGAAGGGCAACCATAATACACATAGTAACGATGCGACCGTTGACTACGAATATGCCAGTCTACTATTTACACAGGCAGTAGAAGATGATCATAATTCGGTGGATTGTCTGGTCATAGATGTATTGGTCTATGCCATCGGTGGCGCTGAAGGTCACCATTGGGAAAACAGTTCCATAATGTACATGATTGATGCACCCCAGCAATCCACCCGACTGCCCCGTAGAGCAGCCTCCTAGGTCTTGCGCAGAGAAAACAACTAGAACCCATAGCCGAAACCCGTGATATTGGAATAAAAAATGAAAAAACCCATCATTGATCGCCAGTCGTAAGAGAAAAATTAAAGCAAAACCCCGTTATCGCCATCCCATAAGAGCCAACCCAAAGAATGACTCAATTAAGAATCGAAATTTACGAGCGCTCACCGCGGAGACGGCGGGCCAGCTGGATATCCTTGGACTGGATGGTGACACGCTTGGCGTGGATGGCGCACAGGTTGGTGTCCTCGAAGAGGGAGACGAGGTAAGCCTCGACGGACTCCTGCAGAGCACCGATGGCGGAGGACTGGAAGCGGAGGTCCGACTTGAAGTCCTGAGCGATCTCACGAACCAGACGCTGGAAGGGCAGCTTGCGGATCAGGAGCTCAGTGGACTTCTGGTAGCGACGGATCTCACGGAGAGCGACGGTACCTTGAATCTTTGTTAGTTGATGATCCCTTTGATGGACGTTTTTGCCACTAGGAACTTACCGGGCTTGTAGCGGTGAGGCTTCTTGACACCACCGGTCGAGGGGGCGGCCTTACGGGCAGCCTTGGAGGCGAGCTGCTTACGGGGAGCCTTGCCACCAGTGGACTTACCTAGTGAAGGGTTAGTAACGGTTGTTGAAGTGAGACGCGGGTGACCCTTGAAGCGCGACCGTGACGCGACGAGGGACCCCCTCCACCAAGGGAGGCGACGGTGAGGTTAAGACTTACGGGCAGTCTGCTTGGTTCTGGCCATTGTAGCAGATTAGGTTTGATGGATTTAGTCGACTTGAAGATGGAAAATAAGGTTATTGATGGAAAAGTCGATGGTTGATTGAGATAAGAGTCGACGTGGATGAGGAGATGTAGGAAAGATGGAGGAGGTGGGTGGGGGGAGGTATTTGTAGTAAGCGGGAGGTGGGCGGGTGATCTGGGTTGGGTTGCAGCCTTAGTCTCACTCTTCTTTTTGATCAAAGGGGGGCAGAAAAAAAAGTGGACGGAAAGCAACACACCATAAGCGTGATTTGGACGGGAAGAATTAGGTGCAAACCTGCAAACCCAGGCTGCCAAAGGTGCCTGCCTGGGTCAGCGGGAACTAAACGAGCTAACGCTAAGCGAGAGGTTGTTCCGGCTCGACCAATCAGGTTGCAGGATCACTCATGTAGAATGCCTTCCCTTTCCTCAGGCAGAACCCCTTCCTGATCCCAACCACAAGGGGGAATTTTGATTCGATTCCGCTGATCAGTCATTTCCTGTCATTCCTCAGGAATGTCTCTGATATTTTTTGGATTCTTGATCCAAGGGGGTTGGGGGGGAATCCGATCGGATCAACGGAGGCACCGGTCGAATCATGGCTGCTCGGTCAGCAATCCCGACTGATTCAACCCGCGTCCCGGGGATCCTGCCCTCTCATTGGTCGATCTTCTGTCTAGTGCGTGATTCCGGCGCTCTCTCCACGCTCGTCCCTTCGCTATACAAATATCCCCCGTCCCAGACTATCCTCTTCGTTCCTTTCCTCTTCTATCTCCTTCAACTATCATCACGACTCCACCCTCCATAACCAAACCAAAACCTTAACTCTATTCTTCAACCACCTTCAATATGACTGGACGTATGTATTCCTAAAAATCTTCCCAAATCATCTTCGATCATCGACCTAACAATATATCAACAGGCGGAAAAGGTGGCAAGGGTCTCGGCAAAGGTGGCGCCAAGCGTCACCGCAAGATCTTGCGTGACAACATCCAGGGTATCACCAAGCCCGCTATCCGCCGTCTCGCGCGCCGTGGTGGTGTCAAGCGTATCTCCGCCATGATCTACGAGGAGACCCGTGGTGTCCTCAAGACCTTCCTCGAGGGTGTCATCCGTGACGCCGTCACCTACACCGAGCACGCCAAGCGCAAGACCGTCACCTCCCTCGACGTGGTCTACGCCCTCAAGCGCCAGGGCCGGACCCTCTACGGTTTCGGTGGCTAAGCGTGTCGTTTCTCTTTTCGTCTTCTCTTTTGCTTTCGACCATCCTGCGCGGGTCGGCGCGTCATCTCGCCCCTCCGACGCAGTGACGCGGCGGGTTGCTTTTTCGGACTGGTTCACGGGATGACTGGGACGTTGGGGTGTTCTTGATCTTTTTTTATTACCACAAGTGTCATGGGTCTGGGTTTTTCTTTTTATTTTATTTTATTATGGCGCGTACACTAAAGGTCTGCTGGTGTACGCGTTTGATTTCATGTATCATAGCGGCCTTTATGCTTCCAGCTTGCCATAGGCTTATGATCGCATACCATTCAGCGATCTTATGAATACGAACATTTAAAATGGCTTTTCTTATACTGTAGGACTCTATATTTGTGTGTTTCCGTACGCGACGCGTCGGTCTGTTGTGTTAGGTTTTCGCTGAACGGCGTCACGTTCAATTCTACTCCAGTGGGCCATACATTCAATCCATAAGTGTTATTTGTATATTTTACGCGTCTGTATGTTATTTTTTAGTACCGATTCGAATGGGTTCGTTTTAGTATACCTGAGGTGTTCCTGGAGTCCACTGTAGAAGTCCTAATGAGCATTACGCTTGCCATGATCGTAGTGATATTCTGTTGTATCTGCGTCTATGTAGTCTCTGTCTTTAGGATCTATTCTTATTCTATCATGGCACGATGGTCAGTGTACTAGGATAATTAAAAATGGTGTTGTAGAATCTGAGAAACAGTGAAGTATAAATATATATAACAGTCAACCTATCTACAATAACAACACCTACCATCGAACTCTCCAGAAACACCATAATAAACCATAAAAATGAGTAGTACTATATATGCATTACATCTACAGTCAATTTCAATCACGAATCCACAGTGAAACGACCAAGATCACACCCTACAGCACCATCTACCCTCAATGCAACCTGGTAGACGTTCTGGGAATTCAAACGATCGAAGGGTGGAGCCACGCTTCACCTATTTCCCATAAGGGAGGAAACTAAATGCTGCCGGGACGATGTCCTAGTGGTCGTTTTGTTTTTTTTTTTCGTTGGGCGGCCGCCCGACCGAGCGCTGCCGGTTCGAGTCCCGTGGATGGACATTTTTTATAAAGTATCTGGGTAGTTTGCACAAGTACCGCACCAGCATTATTTTATTGGGTTTGGCTAATACTATTTTTTTTTTTTTTTCCATTTCAAACACTGCGAATGAAGATCGAAATACAGACAGTGCTCAACCCCAGCCACAGCAGAATCACAGATAATAGAACAACAGAGCATCAAAGCAACCGAAAATCAAGCCCAGCTCAACCATTCCCGCCCAAGTATACTACACAACACAACACGACAACCATCACCACGCGCCTCAGCCACACCCACCCAGCATACCCCTCAAAAGTCAAAAGATGGCTATCCGGTAATTATGGATGGACAATCGTGACCGTACAGCAAGTGTCACAAATAATACACCATACCCAAACCCAAGTAGGGTCGCCCTGCAGCGCTGCTGCTACACTACACTCCACTGCACCACAGCAGCCGATCCACCCACCAAACGAGCGAGCAAGGCTGATCAGAAACAGACGAATCCACAGGGAGGGAGGGGGTGTCTGCCGATCGGGCGATGCAAGGGCCCGTACTGTATATCTGAGACAGGGCTAATGGATAATATACTGGACATGTTGTGAGATCGATCATCTCTCCCTCCCCTTCCACCTCTTCTCTGTCATGAGGCTGAGATTCAGATGCTAGGTGAGTTGAGGGTGCGTTTGCTGTGTCTTTGGTATTGGTGTTCCTCTTACTGTGGACACTTATAGATGGATAGATACCCTAGCGAAACAGCCCCATTCCGCAGCGAAAGACACGGTGGACCCTGCAGATATAAACAATACAATATGGAATCCTTTTCCATCCCAATCATCAACGACCACATGGCGGGGAATGGGGATACACGACGCGTTGTTGCAGGTGGGGATCGTCGATCGCTAGAAATGGGGACGCTTTTACAATCCTTTCTAGACACCGTGCGTGGGTGTGCCCACCTGGATATATTGTAATCGAGTTACTACAGACACTATATATAGCGCCGTCTAACCTGCAATAACAGACAAAACTAAGCCACAACAATACAGTCCACTAATATACCCACCAACTCGGACACGATCGGACAACTGTACTGCACACCGACCCAAGTACGCAGCAAGTGCCATATACTGTCCTCTAGCAAGACAGAGACACCACGAATAATGCAGCACAGCTTATCAAACAACGACCCAATAATGAGCCGAAAAGTGGGGCAGACCCTGCAGGATGGTGTCATGATCGACAGGTGTTATTTTTCACTCTGTTACCGAGGTGCATGATACATTGTACTACTGCATGTACGATATTTACCGCTTTTTGATCGATTCTGGATAATAATGATAATCTGCTTTCTGATGGGCTGTAATTTGTCATGGTTTATAATCCAGAAATGATCGCTACTTCTTAGACCTGGTTATCGGAAGTACTTATTAGGTAGTACACTACTGTCTATATATAGTGATTGAGTAGATAAATGTGTATGTGGATGGTACATGCAGACCGCCCAAGTAGACCAGACTTTTGACATATCACCTGGGGTATACATTTTCTCCATATTATAACCGGCCCTACTCACCCACCTACTAGACAAGGACCTACCCAAGTAACCAGCACGACAATACAATCATACAGTTCGCCCCCATAATTATAAGCTAATAGCACCACCAACACAAATACTCACCAACCGAGTCCACGGAAATTAATCAAAAAGCGTGGGGCAGAAGGCTTAAACATTAAAAAGTGGACAGCGCACAACCACCACCACAATACCTACAGTATACTGTCCCGCCCTGCGACAGACAACTCGACACTACTGCCTGAATAGGACGACTCGGCCGTAACTCGACGATCCACCGAATTAAAACATGCACCCCCTCACGCACCACCTACCTAGTACTTACGATCTATGTAGTATCTACAATCACCAATTGCCAATTGCGTCCAAACCCCCATATTTTCATTGGGGTATCCACCTGAGAATGGATATAACAAGTGGGAATCGTAGTCGGTCGCTCCCTACCTACCTGGGTGTATACAGGTACTAAGTATAGATACTACACCCTCGTGAGGGGTTCATAGCTACCCAGTCACCTACCTAGTAAGGTGCCTTACTAGCTAGGAGCTCCTGCAGGATTGATAGACATGGTCCCTGCGGTATCTAAACCCGCGTTTTGTAGGGTAGCTTGGGCCTGACAGCCTCCATGTGAAAACCACCCCATTCAAACCAACAAACGAACTAATTAATTAAACCATGGGGTAGTTCGAGCGGGGTACAGTGTACGTACTACTTACTCTGTATAGGGTATTACTATTTGAAGACATTGATGAGGACTTGAATTAGATTGTGTTCATGTAAGGTATTAATCAAATACTGTACAAAGTACTAACTATACAGATGATCCCGACCAGGGGATTCCTAGTCAATCCCAACCATCCACCAGCCAGCCAGCCAACCAACCCAATGCAATAAAACCAAGAGAGAAAATAAAACAAGACGTAAGGCGTAACGATCATACAACAAGGACATATGGTACAGACAATGTCATCCTATGTAATCCCGAATAAAAATAGCGAAGACGGCTTTCTTTTGGATGCGAACAATAGAAACTCAAACCAAACCAAACCAAACCAAACCATACCAAACCAACAAAAACCAAATCTAAACAAAATCATATAAACGTAATAATAAAATCAAAAAGGCTTGCTGTCGTAAGAAACTGCGTCATCATAGTCTAATGTCGACAAAAAGCGGATGTGGATGGTGGATGGAGGGGGATTGATTCCGTGGAAGGAAAAGGATGATGCACGTCACGGCGCTGATGGAGTCTGCATGATGTCATCTGTGCTGCTCGATATCCGTCAGGCCCTCAGGCTCCCTGTCTGAAACGGAAGCGGTGACCAACGATCCGGTCCCCCGGAGTGGGTCCGCAACCCACTTCGGATATCTGATGACGTCAGAGGCTTTTCATCGTCATGCATTGACTCATGCAGACGTTTCGATGTGGTGGAACAGGGGGAACCCCATCCTGGAACCCGGGTGGTAAGACAAAATACTGCCAGTAAGACAATACCGTTGTATGGTCTGTCATTTGTTGGGGCTGGTGGGCTCACTCCCGACCGCGTCGTCGTTGCTTGCCTGGCCAATCGACTTCGGGATGCACCACCCGCATGTGTCGCGTGAGCGCATCGTTACGGGAGAAGGTTTTCTCCTCCGTGCAGAGATGACAGCGGACCTTTTGCTTGCGCGCGTTGTGGATCGTGTCCTCGTGGCGCGTGAGATCGTAGGGCCGCGAGAAGATCGAGTTGCATGGCTTTCCGGTCGACGGGTTGATCCGCTCGCACTTGTGGGGGCCGGCCTGCGAGTTGCACGAGGCGCTGTCGCGCCCCACGAGGTGGCCGCCGGGCGTAGTCTGCCGGTGGGCCTCCCGCTTGTGCTTTTGTAGTTTGGCGGGCGTCGGGAATCGCATCGTACACCCGTGGTAGGTGCAAGTGTACGTGCCGCTGTCCGCCGACGTGTTGGCCGGGCGCGAGATGTCCTCGTGGATCATCATCATCTGCTCGGGCGTCTCCGTGCTGGGCAGCACGTCGTTGCCGGTCGGCTCGAACTGCGTCGTCTCGAAGGTCGGCAGCGGCGCGGGGAAGTTGGGAGTCTGCTGGAGGACGTCCTGGGGCTGGGGTTGCGTCGACGGGGGGTGGGACGGCAGCTGGGCCTGGGGCGGCTGGGGAGCACTCTGCTGCGCCTGCTGCGGTTGCTGCTGCACGAAGGAATACTGCGGGGTCGCGGGCTGCGTCGCGTACTGCGTTGGAAAAGACTCCATGGAGTTGAAGCTCTGGGACGGCTGGAAGGAGCCAGAGCTCTCCCGCCGGAGTCCCAGGGCATCGCCCAGGTTGAAATCGGCCTGGGTGGAGGAGTTGAAGTCGGCCTGAGTAGAGGGGGTGAAGTCGGACTGGGTGGCCGCGGGGAAGAGCGGCAATCCCGCATCGTCCGGCTCGTGGAAATCCAGCAGGGCGTCCTTGGGCGACATGGTCTTGGGCTCCGCGACGCCCTGGCTGACGGTCAGGCCGGGCTGGGGCACGGGGACGCTGGTGGTCATCTGGGAACGCGGGACACCGGACGAAGTGAACTCGGCGGAGTAGGGCGAGTTCTGCCGGAAGGGGGAGTTCTCCCGCTTGATGCTGCCGACGGGGGACTGCGACCGCGAGGTGAGATGATCCTGGTTGGCGGCCTGCAGGCGATCGGCGAAGACATTGCGGTATTGCGGGGTCAGCAGATTCTGCTGGCCGGCCAGCTGCTTGGACACCTGGGGGGTGACCATGAGGGTCGGGTTGTAAAGCTCGTCCTGGTAGACATCGGAGATGGTGCGGTTGAGCTTGGGGACGCCCACGGACATGCTGCCGCTGTTGGGGTTCGCGTAATCTGAAAGTGCGTCGGCTCGTAAGTACTCATTCATCCAGTGATCTATATCGGGGGACGGATCGGTCTCACCATTGACAAATGCCTTGGACGAGTCATCCAGCTCCTCCAACTTGGTCTGCGGAGTCACCGGGGAGTTATGACTCACACTCGAGACCGAGGGGGCCAGAGAGTGGTCACTGGATTGGTGCTGGTGGTGGACCTGCTGTTGAGGCTTGTGCTGCTGCTGCTGCTGCTGCTGCTGCTGGTGGTCGATTGCGGCCTGACGCATGGCCAACCCGGCGTGATTGGCGCCCGCGTCAAAGGACGAGGGATCGTAATTCTGAAATTGGGGCGCCAGGAAGGAGTTCTGGACGGGCGTCTGGGCGGGCGTCGGCAAGGGCTTGGACCGCTGATAGGAACTGCCAGCGGGGGCCTGCCGCGTGGCCGACGTGGCGCGGGAGTGTGAGTTCTGAGAGTGTGAGTGCTGCGGCGTGCGTGCGACGTTGTTGTTGTTGTGTTGTTGTTGATGTTGTTGTTGTTGGTGCATGCGAGCGGGACTGAGGAGTTGCATGTTCCCGTCCCAGCCCGAGTTGTTCGCCACCGGTTGTTGCGTCAACATGGGGTTGTTGCCAAAGAGGTATTGCTGGGGGTACTGGGGCAGGTAAGACTGGGAGGGGGAGACGGAGGATGGCAGCTGAAAGGAGAATTCGTAGGAGGGTGCGGGTGTCATGGAGGGAGCCTCGAAGCAGTTGCCGTCGAACACGGCGGGCGTATAATCCCCCTCGACCGCCGTGGAGTTGGGAAGGTGAGAAAAGGAGGAGTTGGGCGAGGAGTCGGGAGAGGAGGGAGCGGAGGAGGGCGGAGAGACGAATTGCAGATCCGGATTATACTGGAAGGGCGACTCGAGCTGATGCGGTTGCGGTTCCACGTACTGTGAAGGGATATCGTGGGGGAATTCGGGGAGCAACTGATCGTCCTGAATACAGACGGGGTCTTGGTTGTTGAGGAAGGGAACTTTGCGTCCAAAAGGGTGCATGAACATAATGTCCTCTCTTAAGCAATCGGGCGTCCAAAGACGGATGACGCCGCGTGGAGCCTGTCCCGAAGAATATGGAGAAGTTTAAATAGGAGGACCGGGAAACGGTTGACAAATTTTGGGGGGGGCCTAGAGACCCGAGATCTCGCGTGCGATCAAGTGTTTGACTTGGGTTTGACGGAGAAGACGGAAATTGGTCGGAGTCCCAAGAAAGATGAAGGAAGTCGAAGTCACTGGAAGAGTCTGACGGAGATGAATCCAATCAAGTGGGAGGAGGGAAAGATCTATAGTGGATGATTCGTCGGTCAGCCCCAGGACCAAGGAAACGAAGGGAATGGAAAGGGTTGAAAGAGAAGCGTGTGTAGAAAGTATGGTAGAGAAGAACAGATGGAACGGAATGACCCAGAGAACAGGTAACTTTGATCCAATTTTTTCTCTTGACTTTTTGATCTGGGGGAGGGAAGTATGAAGTATAGGGGGATCGTGACTTACTATATAGAAGGTAGAATCGGGAGTGGGGGGGGCAAGTGAGAGATCGATAGATGGATAAGAGGACAATGGGATAGGAAGATCAGCGATTAGACAAGTGGATCAGAGGGTTAAAAGAGTTTAAGAATGAACGATAAGAGTGAGAGATGGAGAGACAATGGAGGGGGAGGAAAAGAAGCAGTAGAGGGAAAGCTGGGTCTTTTATGGCACGATGACGTTGATTTCATTATTATTATTTTGATTATTTTATTTTTACTCTCCAAATAATACAATGGATTATTATCTGGGATGCGATACAGGATCATACAGATAATTACGCGGACTTCCCTGCTGCTGGTAATTTTGAGCACTGAAGATCTGCAATCTAACCGGATTAGGGGTAGTCCGCGCTAGCTGGGATTTGGTGGATAATTCTGTGGATAACTTGGGTGAAGAACGGGCTAGACCCGTTTCGATCATCGCTTATAATAGCATTCGCATTAGCCTGGACATTCAACATTTTACCTCCAACATTAGAAATCAACAGTCTGGATGAGTCAATCCTATCTGGTAGACATCATCGGACACTCGTATTGGTCTCAAGTTAGTTGCTGCGTCGGGCTTCTGAGTACCATGATTACTATGATTTCATGGATCGGTATGGACTACAATGGAAACATGACTATGGACTATGGACCACTAAGGTATCTACAGACTACGAAGGAGATAGCCTAGGGCTACCAATCATACGTCTCAGTTTCCACAGACTCAGCCACATTGGAGAGATCCCGTCCGATCTCGTGTAAATTGAATTTTTCAAAATCAAAGAATAGATAAATAACAAGCCCATGGACCCTTACAGTCTCAACATGCATAAGTGAGGTCACACCGCAGTATTTTCCCTTCTTCTTTTCTTCGACTGGTGATGGGTGGAGTCAGAGGAAAACGCGGGTAGATCATTCCTCCCATCAGCCACAGAAGCGAGATCCATCTCCTCGGCTTTCACCTTACCTTTCATCCCGGCTGAGCCACGTTGCCTGTGGCTAGAGTGCCGGAGTGAGCGACTGCCATCCATTGTGCTGACTCACCCCCATACCAACCCACCTGCATTATTTTGATTTTATTTTTTATTGACGGAGTTCCCCGGCAGCAACAGTAATGATTTCATCATGATTACACTGCTTTGTCTTTTTCTATCCCAGTCGACAGCATTCTCCTATCCAGGTTTTATTTTTTGTTTTATTTTTTATTCCCTTTTATGTTCTCTTCCCAACAAGTTTTTTCAAGTCTAGTTTTTCTTGTTAGTGTTGTTATCTATAGAACCACCGACAAACCAAGGCCTTCATCGGCCGAATAACTTACATCGTTCTAAACCGACGAAGGTAGGTAAAAATAAAAGTTCTGACTTGTTTCCCGGCCATGATTCGGCCGGTCGGGCTCTTGCAATACGGTACCATACGTACGGCCGCAACGGGTCCGAGCTCCGAACCCTTGCCGAACTGGGCCTTTTCGGCCGTATTGACTTTCTCCAAGGGAGGAAGTTATGCCATGCCATGCCATGCGATGCCATGCCGTGCCATGCCATGCGCCAGCTGACTCGTCCATGGCATGACAAACCGTTCTTTTAGGGTCTCAGGTACTGGATAGAACAGTCTGGATACTACCCTATATTTCTGGCCACATGACCTTTGAGTCAGTCTCACCACTGACTAGTATCTCTTGGTTGTTTGTTTGGGGAAGAGACAGGGGTTGGTCGAGTTCTTTCACATGTATTCGTTATCCGTCTGGGGTTGAATAAAATACAATACTATAAGATCGGCATAAAACAGAATAAAACAGAAAATAAATTATCAAGTAATCAAGAGAGAAAGAAAAGAGGGAAAACTCGTGGCAGTCCTGACCCATGCACAAATCGTAGCGCAGATAAACTATGTCGATCTTAGTTACTGTCAACGTTAGTTCAGCCTAGGTCGACAGGTGGGACTCGGTATTAGGCAGTATCATTTATGATTTATGCTCAGCAGCACAGGACTGAACCCTTCAACCTGATTGAAGAGCCTCTCGGACATGCCCACCAACCAGATAGGACTGTTCCACTGTGAGGATAGGATCTCCCTGTGCCCCGGACCCAACCTGGAGCCAGAGACCCACTGGGACAACGTGAACTGGCTGGAACATGAAGACGACAGCTGAAACCGGTGGCGAGAGCTGCCAGGTTCTGACTTGGTACCTGAGTTACCTTTCCCGTGGGAAACTTGACGTCTGTCAGAGTTGTCAGTCAGTTAGGGAGTGAGTCACCGGGGGAGTCGGGGCAGACCCGGACTGATTTTTTCTTTCTTTTATTTTTATTATTTATTATTTATTATCTTATTTTATTTTATTATTTTACAGGGGTCCACACACCATGACAGTTATACCAGTCTGAGTTCAGTCCCAGTATCATTGGCGGGATTGCCTTCCTACGAGATACCTACTTCGTCCCTAGTCAGTATACTAAGAACTAAGCGGGGAAGGGTCTGAGTGGATAATGGTATTCCATATTAAGAGCTGGGAGGGAGATCGGACGGTACCACTCCTAGTCTACTACTAGTATCTACCAGTGCCATACTATCCATTACCGAGAGGCAGTACCAGGCTGAAAACCACCCCCCAGACACATCGAGAATGTGTTTTTGAGCGGAAACCGGAGGTTTCATGACGGACATAGACAGCCGGTATGCTGTCCGGGATAAAAACCTTTTCATTGGTGGGAGGGTTTTTGCAGGGGTTGGGATGAAGGTCAGCACTTTAACCGGTGGATTGGTTCTACTTACTACGGGTAGATAGAAGCTGAATACAGCATTTGTAATATTACTACATATTATTGATGATATGTAATACGTAGATGATGATAACATGATCGAATGTCTAATACAAACAGTTCAAAAAAAAAAGAGAATCCATATTATGCATGATTTGAAAATTCAATATGTACATTGTTGGCAAGAATAAGGAACGCGCACGCACCTTCGAGAAGGGTTGAGTGCACAGCCACAGCGGAAAAGTCGCTTCGACCTAAGAGACATTTCTGCATACCTGTACGGAGTACAGTTGAATACGATGGTATACGAGTCCGCAGGAGAAACGAAACTAGAAAAAAAAAAGAATACTATATAAACCAATGAAAGTGAAAAGAAAAGTCAATAAAACAAGCCTGAAAAAATCGAAACGGACACCCCGATCCCGATAGAAGAAGGAAACATTCCAGAATCTTTCTAATTTTGGGTCTGTATAACACTAACCCCGATCGGGCCACCACCTGCATAAAAGCCTGCATGAAGGGGGGCCGCATGGGCAGCAACTGCTGGCCGAAGGGTGTTGTCCCGCGCTAGAAAGGAAGAAATTTTTCCATGCAGCGTTCTAGTTCGTTCGACCTGCATGTAGGTTCGGTGTGACTGTTCCCCTTTTCCGAGTTCCGGGTTTTATGGCTTGTAACCTTGATGCCGACTTTCGGTCTTGTGAGATGGGAGCGAGGCTAAGCGAGGACTTGATCTCCGCGGGGTATTATCCTTGTTCTTTCTTGGTTTGTACTCATCCTTATTTTTTTTTATCTGTGTACTCTGTACTCCGTACTGGTATTCTGATTATTGTTATGTAGATGAGCGATAATATCGCAGGTGTCGTCGTCATATCCTGCGACAAGTACAAATCTATGTAGAATGACGGAGGAGTATGTACTATCCTATGTACATTTAACTGTACACTTGTGTGCACAGTGTACAGATGTACAGATCGGCCCGGTCGATCCTCGGCCGGCAACGACGGCAGTTGCATTTGCGACCGGGGAGAAACCATCCATCCATCTGACTCCTCAGCCTTGCATCCGTCAATACTACCCAATAAGTTCAGGCCACTAGGGACTACCCAGCAAGCTAGCTAATACTAGCCTTGATACTTGATATCCTCGTGCCAGTCAGTAGTTACTAGTTAGTGGTTACTTTAGACTGTCTCAGTATCCACACTACCTAGTGTCAACGTCGGGTAAAAATATCTTTCTGGATCAAAAGGTTCAGATAAGCGACAACCTTGAGACAACGTCTTTCTGTTTTTTATCTTTTATCTTTTATTTTTTTCGGCGTGGATGTTTCCTAATCTGTTCATGGCTGTCAGCTTATGTCTGATTCCCTACACGGAGTACGACTCTATACTACTACGATCCTACTAGGTATTACTACCTAAGAAACAACATACTGACCTCGGTTCTAACAAACCATCCTGGTATCCAAGTGAGCACTTCTTTCTCGAGGCTATAGTTAGTGAGTCATGTGGATAACCAGCACAAATAATCCTATTCCATTCCATAAGATTATGCACATGTTTTATTCCATTCCATTCCATGCATTCATCATTTTCCCATTCTATCCATCTATGTAGGTATACAGGAAATGTATAAAAAAAGATTTTCCCATCGGCTGATCAGACGAAAAAAA